>NC_063271.1:0-300000 GCF_910591885.1 Bombus terrestris | reverse complement strand
TGCGTAGTTCTTAGCTTGGCATCGTTTTCCAAAGATTAATCAACGGATTAATTTTTTGGAAAACGATGCCAATTACCAGGTCTCACTACGTGGAGGTGACTGCTCAAGAGACCCGCCCATGGCTTCTTTATCTTTATACATCCATCTCGACATTCAACCCATTGGCAGAATGTCGAGTTACGACTCTACTTGACCATGGGCCTGCGTAAAGAAATAGTTGTTTCGTACCCTAACTGCGAAACACATATTTCCAACGCAGCGCTTACATGAATCTTTACAAACGTGGAGCAAAGCATACATAACGCCACAGCTATCTCCCACACACCGATTACATAGATCAGTACAAATATTGTACAATAATTGGTACCCCTACTGGCAGCATTCGGTATCAAAGACACATTTATCTAACTTGGAACGAATGAAAGAAAATGAAGCTACCGAACGAACTAACGAACTTATGCGACGTACCCCGGTGCACCGGATAACCCGAAGGATTAGCGGAAAGCCCAAGTATTGACCATAACTCGATTCCTGCTTCGCCGTTCGAAACTTATACGTATCGCGGTCGATGGCGCCGACCGATGATGCCAGTGATCCGCTGGTGATCCAGCCGTGGATCCAGCACATAGGCCGGCAACTTAACACACTCCAACTGAACATGTGGAACCCGGGGAGGGGCCGCTGAACAGAATTACGAAGGCAGAAGCCTCAACTGAACAGTGGGGCCCACCCCCGCGGGCCCGAACAGAATTACGGAGGACGTGAAATTACAGGTCCCTGCCCGAGTACCGAAGTACCAATCGGACAGGAGTGCAGATCCACGACTGAATCCCCAACAGATTCGTAAGCATCAGCGGCGCGACGACAACTCCCGCGATTCGGTGCGAACGTCGAGCAGTCGTCGAGCAGTCACCAAGACTGAGGTGTGCTTGGGCCGCCTTACGAATCCAAAGAGTTTTCCAGTGCACGTTGACCCGCACGTACCCAGGATACGCGCGAGCGAGTACGCCACGCGACAGTTTGAAAGAACTGAGTGATCGCGAACCGACAAATCGCGGGTACAATTTTTCGTTCCAAGATGGATAAGTATCGTTGTACAGAATGAGCTCACAATGCACTTAACATATGTATCTATCTTACGATTAATTAAGCCTAAAACGCACGCATTCTACGGTGTCCAACGATGTCCAACGATGTCCAACGTTGTCCAACGTTGAAGTCCAGTCCAGATCATCCAAAATGCTTTTAGCGGCATTTGGAGATCCAAACCGGACTGGTGCGTAGTTCTTAGCTTGGCATCGTTTTCCAAAGATTAATCAACGGATTAATTTTTTGGAAAACGATGCCAATTACCAGGTCTCACTACGTGGAGGTGACTGCGCAAGAGACCCGCCCATGGGTTATTTAACTTTATACATCCATCTCGACATTCAACCCATTGGCAGAATGTCGAGTTACGACTCTACTTGACCATGGGCCTGCGTAAAGAAATAGTTGTTTCGTACCCTAACTGCGAAAGACATATTTCCAACGCAGCGCTTACATGAATCTTTACAAACGTGGAGCAAAGCATACATAACGCCACAGCTACCTCCCACACACCGATTACACAGATCAGTACAAATATTGTACAATAATTGGTACCCCTACTGGCAGCATTCGGTATCAAAGACACATTTATCTAACTTGGAACGAATGAAAGAAAATGAAGCTAACGAACGAACTAACGAACTTATGCGACGTACCCCGGTGCACCGGATAACCCGAAGGATTAGCGGAAAGCCCAAGTATTAAGCATAACTCGATTCCTGCTTCGCCGTTCGAAACTTATACGAGTCGCGGTCGATGGCGCCGACCGATGATGCCAGTGATCCGCTGGTGATCCAGCCGTGGATCCAGCACATAGGCCGGCAACTTAACACACTCCAACTGAACATGTGGAACCCGGGGAGGGGCCGCTGAACAGAATTACGAAGGCAGAAGCCTCAACTGAACAGTGGGGCCCACCCCCGCGGGCCCGAACAGAATTACGGAGGACGTGAAATTACAGGTCCCTGCCCGAGTACCGAAGTACCAATCGGACAGGAGTGCAGATCCACGACTGAATCCCCAACAGATTCGCAAGCATCAGCGGCGCGACGACAACTCCCGCGATTCGGTGCGAACGTCGAGCAGTCGTCGAGCAGTCACCAAGACTGAGGTGTGCTTGGGCCGCCTTACGAATCCAAAGAGTTTTCCAGTGCACTTTGACCCGCACGTACCCGGGATACGCTCGAGCGAGTACGCCACGCGACAGTTTGAAAGAACTGAGTGATCGCGAACCGACAAATCGCGGGTACAATTTTTCGTTCCAAGATGGATGAGTATCGTTGTACAGAATGAGCTCACAATGCACTTAACATATGTATCTATCTTACGATTAATTAAGCCTAAAACGCACGCATTCTACGGTGTCCAACGATGTCCAACGATGTCCAACGTTGTCCAACGTTGAAGTCCAGTCCAGATCATCCAAAATGCTTTTAGCGGCATTTGGAGATCCAAACCGGACTGCTGCGTAGTTCTTAGCTTGGTATCGTTTTCCAAAGATTAATCAACGGATTAATTTTTTGGAAAACGATGCCAATTACCAGGTCTCACCACGCGGAGGTGACTACGCAAGAGACCCGCCCATGGCTTCTTTATCTTTATACATCCATCTCGACATTCAACCCATTGGCAGAATGTCGAGTTACGACTCTACTTGACCATGGGCCTGCGTAAAGAAATAGTTGTTTCGTACCCTAACTGCGAAACACATATTTCCAACGCAGCGCTTACATGAATCTTTACAAACGTGGAGCAAAGCATACATAACGCCACAGCTATCTCCCACACACCTATTACATAGATCAGTACAAATATTGTACAATAATTGGTACCCCTACTGGCAGCATTCGGTATCAAAGACACATTTATCTAACTTGGAACGAATGAAAGAAAATGAAGCTAACGAACGAACTAACGAACTTATGCGACGTACCCCGGTGCACCGGATAACCCGAAGGATTAGCGGAAAGCCCAAGTATTGACCATAATTCGATTCCTGCTTCGCCGTTCGAAACTTATACGAGTCGCGGTCGATGGCGCCGACCGATGATGCCAGTGATCCGCTGGTGATCCAGCCGTGGATCCAGCACATAGGCCGGCAACTTAACACACTCCAACTGAACATGTAGAACCCGGGGAGGGGCCGCTGAACAGAATTACGAAGGCAGAAGCCTCAACTGAACAGTGGGGCCCACCCCAGCGGGCCCGAACAGAATTACGGAGGACGTGAAATTACAGGTCCCTGCCCGAGTACCGAAGTACCAATCGGACAGGAGTGCAGATCCACGACTGAATCCCCAACAGATTCGCAAGCATCAGCGGCGCGACGACAACTCCCGCGATTCGGTGCGAACGTCGAGCAGTCGTCGAGCAGTCACCAAGACTGAGGTGTGCTTGGGCCGCCTTACGAATCCAAAGAGTTTTCCAGTGCACGTTGACCCGCACGTACCCGGGATACGCGCGAGCGAGTACGCCACGCGACAGTTTGAAAGAACTGAGTGATCGCGAACCGACAAATCGCGGGTACAATTTTTCGTTCCAAGATGGATAAGTATCGTTGTACAGAATGAGCTCACAATGCACTTAACATATGTATCTATCTTACGATTAATTAAGCCTAAAACGCACGCATTCTACGGTGTCCAACGATGTCCAACGATGTCCAACGTTGTCCAACGTTGAAGTCCAGTCCAGATCATCCAAAATGCTTTTAGCGGCATTTGGAGATCCAAACCGGACTGGTGCGTAGTTCTTAGCTTGGCATCGTTTTCCAAAGATTAATCAACGGATTAATTTTTTGGAAAACGATGCCAATTACCAGGTCTCACTACGTGGAGGTGACTGCGCAAGAGACCCGCCCATGGGTTATTTAACTTTATACATCCATCTCGAAATTCAACCCATTGGCAGAATGTCGAGTTACGACTCTACTTGACCATGGGCCTGCGTAAAGAAATAGTTGTTTCGTACCCTAACTGCGAAACACATATTTCCAACGCAGCGCTTACATGAATCTTTACAAACGTGGAGCAAAGCATACATAACGCCACAGCTATCTCCCACACACCGATTGCATAGATCAGTACAAATATTGTACAATAATTGGTACCCCTACTGGCAGCATTCGGTATCAAAGACACATTTATCTAACTTGGAACGAATGAAAGAAAATGAAGCTAACGAACGAACTAACGAACTTATGCGACGTACCCCGGTGCACCGGATAACCCGAAGGATTAGCGGAAAGCCCAAGTATTGACCATAACTCGATTCCTGCTTCGCCGTTCGAAACTTATACGAGTCGCGGTCGATGGCGCCGACCGATGATGCCAGTGATCCGCTGGTGATCCAGCCGTGGATCCAGCACATAGGCCGGCAACTTAACACACTCCAACTGAACATGTGGAACCCGGGGAGGGGCCGCTGAACAGAATTACGAAGGCAGAAGCCTCAATTGAACAGCGGGGCCCACCCCCGCGGGCCCGAACAGAATTACGGAGGACGTGAAATTACAGGTCCCTGCCCGAGTACCGAAGTACCAATCGGACAGGAGTGCAGATCCACGACTGAATCCCCAACAGATTCGCAAGCATCAGCGGCGCGACGACAACTCCCGCGATTCGGTGCGAACGTCGAGCAGTCGTCGAGCAGTCACCAAGACTGAGGTGTGCTTGGGCCGCCTTACGAATCCAAAGAGTTTTCCACTGCACGTTGACCCGCACGTACCCGGGATACGCGCGAGCGAGTACGCCACGCGACAGTTTGAAAGAACTGAGTGATCGCGAACCGACAAATCGCGGGTACAATTTTTCGTTCCAAGATGGATAAGTATCGTTGTACAGAATGAGCTCACAATGCACTTAACATATGTATCTATCTTACGATTAATTAAGCCTAAAACGCACGCATTCTACGGTGTCCAACGATGTCCAACGATGTCCAACGTTGTCCAACGTTGAAGTCCAGTCCAGATCATCCAAAATGCTTTTAGCGGCATTTGGAGATCCAAACCGGACTGGTGCGTAGTTCTTAGCTTGGCATCGTTTTCCAAAGATTAATCAACGGATTAATTTTTTGGAAAACGATGCCAATTACCAGGTCTCACTACGTGGAGGTGACTGCGCAAGAGACCCGCCCATGGGTTATTTAACTTTATACATCCATCTCGACATTCAACCCATTGGCAGAATGTCGAGTTACGACTCTACTTGACCATGGGCCTGCGTAAAGAAATAGTTGTTTCGTACCCTAACTGCGAAACACATATTTCCAACGCAGCGCTTACATGAATCTTTACAAACGTGGAGCAAAGCATACATAACGCCACAGCTATCTCCCACACACCGATTGCATAGATCAGTACAAATATTGTACAATAATTGGTACCCCTACTGGCAGCATTCGGTATCAAAGACACATTTATCTAACTTGGAACGAATGAAAGAAAATGAAGCTAACGAACGAACTAACGAACTTATGCGACGTACCCCGGTGCACCGGATAACCCGAAGGATTAGCGGAGAGCCCAAGTATTGACCATAACTCGATTCCTGCTTCGCCGTTCGAAACTCATACGAGTCGCGGTCGATGGCGCCGACCGATGATGCCAGTGATCCGCTGGTGATCCAGCCGTGGATCCAGCACATAGGCCGGCAACTTAACACACTCCAACTGAACATGTGGAACCCGGGGAGGGGCCGCTGAACAGAATTACGAAGGCAGAAGCCTCAACTAAACAGTGGGGCCCACCCCCGCGGGCCCGAACAGAATTACGGAGGACGTGAAATTACAGGTCCCTGCCCGAGTACCGAAGTACCAATCGGACAGGAGTGCAGATCCACGACTGAATCCCCAACAGATTCGCAAGCATCAGCGGCGCGACGACAACTCCCGCGATTCGGTGCGAACGTCGAGCAGTCGTCGAGCAGTCACCAAGACTGAGGTGTGCTTGGGCCGCCTTACGAATCCAAAGAGTTTTCCAGTGCACGTTGACCCGCACGTACCCGGGATACGCGCGAGCGAGTACGCCACGCGACAGTTTGAAAGAACTGAGTGATCGCGAACCGACAAATCGCGGGTACAATTTTTCGTTCCAAGATGGATAAGTATCGTTGTACAGAATGAGCTCTCAATGCACTTAACATATGTATCTATCTTACGATTAATTAAGCCTAAAACGCACGCATTCTGCGGTGTCCAACGATGTCCAACGATGTCCAACGTTGTCCAACGTTGAAGTCCAGTCCAGATCATCCAAAATGCTTTTAGCGGCATTTGGAGATCCAAACCGGACTGGTGCGTAGTTCTCAGCTTGGCATCGTTTTCCAAAGATTAATCAACGGATTAATTTTTTGGAAAACGATGCCAATTACCAGGTCTCACTACGTGGAGGTGACTGCGCAAGAGACCCGCCCATGGGTTATTTGACTTTATACATCCATCTCGACATTCAACCCATTGGCAGAATGTCGAGTTACGATTCTACTTGACCATGGGCCTGCGTAAAGAAATAGTTGTTTCGTACCCTAACTGCGAAACACATATTTCCAACGCAGCGCATACATGAATCTTTACAAACGTGGAGCAAAGCATACATAACGCCACAGCTATCTCCCACACACCGATTACATAGATCAGTACAAATATTGTACAATAATTGGTACCCCTACTGGCAGCATTCGGTATCAAAGACACATTTATCTAACTTGGAACGAATGAAAGAAAATGAAGCTAACGAACGAACTAACGAACTTATGCGACGTACCCCGGTGCACCGGATAATCCGAAGGATTAGCGGAAAGCCCAAGTATTGACCATAACTCGATTCCTGCTTCGCCGTTCGAAACTTATACGAGTCGCGGTCGATGGCGCCGACCGATGATGCCAGTGATCCGCTGGTGATCCAGCCGTGGATCCAGCACATAGGCCGGCAACTTAACACACTCCAACTGAACATGTGGAACCCGGGGAGGGGCCGCTGAACAGAATTACGAAGGCAGAAGCCTCAATTGAACAGCGGGGCCCACCCCCGCGGGCCCGAACAGAATTACGGAGGACGTGAAATTACAGGTCCCTGCCCGAGTACCGAAGTACCAATCGGACAGGAGTGCAGATCCACGACTGAATCCCCAACAGATTCGCAAGCATCAGCGGCGCGACGACAACTCCCGCGATTCGGTGCGAACGTCGAGCAGTCGTCGAGCAGTCACCAAGACTGAGGTGTGCTTGGGCCGCCTTACGAATCCAAAGAGTTTTCCACTGCACGTTGACCCGCACGTACCCGGGATACGCGCGAGCGAGTACGCCACGCGACAGTTTGAAAGAACTGAGTGATCGCGAACCGACAAATCGCGGGTACAATTTTTCGTTCCAAGATGGATAAGTATCGTTGTACAGAATGAGCTCACAATGCACTTAACATATGTATCTATCTTACGATTAATTAAGCCTAAAACGCACGCATTCTACGGTGTCCAACGATGTCCAACGATGTCCAACGTTGTCCAACGTTGAAGTCCAGTCCAGATCATCCAAAATGCTTTTAGCGGCATTTGGAGATCCAAACCGGACTGGTGCGTAGTTCTTAGCTTGGCATCGTTTTCCAAAGATTAATCAACGGATTAATTTTTTGGAAAACGATGCCAATTACCAGGTCTCACTACGTGGAGGTGACTGCGCAAGAGACCCGCCCATGGGTTATTTAACTTTATACATCCATCTCGACATTCAACCCATTGGCAGAATGTCGAGTTACGACTCTACTTGACCATGGGCCTGCGTAAAGAAATAGTTGTTTCGTACCCTAACTGCGAAACACATATTTCCAACGCAGCGCTTACATGAATCTTTACAAACGTGGAGCAAAGCATACATAACGCCACAGCTATCTCCCACACACCGATTGCATAGATCAGTACAAATATTGTACAATAATTGGTACCCCTACTGGCAGCATTCGGTATCAAAGACACATTTATCTAACTTGGAACGAATGAAAGAAAATGAAGCTAACGAACGAACTAACGAACTTATGCGACGTACCCCGGTGCACCGGATAACCCGAAGGATTAGCGGAGAGCCCAAGTATTGACCATAACTCGATTCCTGCTTCGCCGTTCGAAACTCATACGAGTCGCGGTCGATGGCGCCGACCGATGATGCCAGTGATCCGCTGGTGATCCAGCCGTGGATCCAGCACATAGGCCGGCAACTTAACACACTCCAACTGAACATGTGGAACCCGGGGAGGGGCCGCTGAACAGAATTACGAAGGCAGAAGCCTCAACTAAACAGTGGGGCCCACCCCCGCGGGCCCGAACAGAATTACGGAGGACGTGAAATTACAGGTCCCTGCCCGAGTACCGAAGTACCAATCGGACAGGAGTGCAGATCCACGACTGAATCCCCAACAGATTCGCAAGCATCAGCGGCGCGACGACAACTCCCGCGATTCGGTGCGAACGTCGAGCAGTCGTCGAGCAGTCACCAAGACTGAGGTGTGCTTGGGCCGCCTTACGAATCCAAAGAGTTTTCCAGTGCACGTTGACCCGCACGTACCCGGGATACGCGCGAGCGAGTACGCCACGCGACAGTTTGAAAGAACTGAGTGATCGCGAACCGACAAATCGCGGGTACAATTTTTCGTTCCAAGATGGATAAGTATCGTTGTACAGAATGAGCTCTCAATGCACTTAACATATGTATCTATCTTACGATTAATTAAGCCTAAAACGCACGCATTCTGCGGTGTCCAACGATGTCCAACGATGTCCAACGTTGTCCAACGTTGAAGTCCAGTCCAGATCATCCAAAATGCTTTTAGCGGCATTTGGAGATCCAAACCGGACTGGTGCGTAGTTCTCAGCTTGGCATCGTTTTCCAAAGATTAATCAACGGATTAATTTTTTGGAAAACGATGCCAATTACCAGGTCTCACCACGCGGAGGTGACTACGCAAGAGACCCGCCCATGGCTTCTTTATCTTTATACATCCATCTCGACATTCAACCCATTGGCAGAATGTCGAGTTACGACTCTACTTGACCATGGGCCTGCGTAAAGAAATAGTTGTTTCGTACCCTAACTGCGAAACACATATTTCCAACGCAGCGCTTACATGAATCTTTACAAACGTGCAGCAAAGCATACATAACGCCACAGCTATCTCCCACACACCGATTACATAGATCAGTACAAATATTGTACAATAATTGGTACCCCTGCTGGCAGCATTCGGTATCAAAGACACATTTATCTAACTTGGAACGAATGAAAGAAAATGAAGCTAACGAACGAACTAACGAACTTATGCGACGTACCCCGGTGCACCGGATAACCCGAAGGATTAGCGGAAAGCCCAAGTATTGACCATAACTCGATTCCTGCTTCGCCGTTCGAAACTTATACGAGTCGCGGTCGATGGCGCCGACCGATGATGCCAGTGATCCGCTGGTGATCCAGCCGTGGATCCAGCACATAAGCCGGCAACTTAACACACTCCAACTGAACATGTGGAACCCGGGGAGGGGCCGCTGAACAGAATTACGAAGGCAGAAGCCTCAACTGAACAGTGGGGCCCACCCCCGCGGGCCCGAACAGAATTACGGAGGACGTGAAATTACAGGTCCCCGCCCGAGTACCGAAGTTCCAATCGGACAGGAGTGCAGATCCACGACTGAATCCCCAACAGATTCGCAAGCATCAGCGGCGCGACGACAACTCCCGCGATTCGGTGCGAACGTCGAGCAGTCGTCGAGCAGTCACCAAGACTGAGGTGTGCTTGGGCCGCCTTACGAATCCAAAGAGTTTTCCAGTGCACGTTGACCCGCACGTACCCGGGATACGCGCGAGCGAGTACGCCACGCGACAGTTTGAAAGAACTGAGTGATCGCGAACCGACAAATCGCGGGTACAATTTTTCGTTCCAAGATGGATAAGTATCGTTGTACAGAATGAGCTCACAATGCACTTAACATATGTACCTATCTTACGATTAATTAAGCCTAAAACGCACGCATTCTACGGTGTCCAACGATGTCCAACGATGTCCAACGTTGTCCAACGTTGAAGTCCAGTCCAGATCATCCAAAATGCTTTTAGCGGCATTTGGAGATCCAAACCGGACTGGTGCGTAGTTCTTAGCTTGGCATCGTTTTCCAAAGATTAATCAACGGATTAATTTTTTGGAAAACGATGCCAATTACCAGGTCTCACTACGTGGAGGTGACTGCGCAAGAGACCCGCCCATGGGTTATTTAACTTTATACATCCATCTCGACATTCAACCCATTGGCAGAATGTCGAGTTACGACTCTACTTGACCATGGGCCTGCGTAAAGAAATAGTTGTTTCGTACCCTAACTGCGAAACACATATTTCCAACGCAGCGCTTACATGAATCTTTACAAACGTGGAGCAAAGCATACATAACGCCACAGCTATCTCCCACACACCGATTACATAGATCAGTACAAATATTGTACAATAATTGGTACCCCTACTGGCAGCATTCGGTATCAAGGACACATTTATCTAACTTGGAACGAATGAAAGAAAATGAAGCTAACGAACGAACTAACGAACTTATGCGACGTACCCCGGTGCACCGGATAACCCGAAGGATTAGCGGAAAGCCCAAGTATTGACCATAACTCGATTCCTGCTTCGCCGTTCGAAACTTATACGAGTCGCGGTCGATGGCGCCGACCGATGATGCCAGTGATCCGCTGGTGATCCAGCCGTGGATCCAGCACATAGGCCGGCAACTTAACACACTCCAACTGAACATGTGGAACCCTGGGAGGGGCCGCTGAACAGAATTACGAAGGCAGAAGCCTCAACTGAACAGTGGGGCCTACCCCCGCGAGCCCGAACAGAATTACGGAGGACGTGAAATTACAGGTCCCTGCCCGAGTACCGAAGTACCAATCGGACAGGAGTGCAGATCCACGACTGAATCCCCAACAGATTCGCAAGCATCAGCGGCGCGACGACAACTCCCGCGATTCGGTGCGAACGTCGAGCAGTCGTCGAGCAGTCACCAAGACTGAGGTGTGCTTGGGCCGCCTTACGAATCCAAAGAGTTTTCCAGTGCACGTTGACCCGCACGTACCCGGGATACGCGCGAGCGAGTACGCCACGCGACAGTTTGAAAGAACTGAGTGATCGCGAACCGACAAATCGCGGGTACAATTTTTCGTTCCAAGATGGATAAGTATCGTTGTACAGAATGAGCTCACAATGCACTTAACATATGTATCTATCTTACGATTAATTAAGCCTAAAACGCACGCATTCTACGGTGTCCAACGATGTCCAACGATGTCCAACGTTGTCCAACGTTGAAGTCCAGTCCAGATCATCCAAAATGCTTTTAGCGGCATTTGGAGATCCAAACCGGACTGCTGCGTAGTTCTTAGCTTGGCATCGTTTTCCAAAGATTAATCAACGGATTAATTTTTTGGAAAACGATGCCAATTACCAGGTCTCACTACGTGGAGGTGACTGCGCAAGAGACCCGCCCATGGGTTATTTAACTTTATACATCCATCTCGACATTCAACCCATTGGCAGAATGTCGAGTTACGACTCTACTTGACCATGGGCCTGCGTAAAGAAATAGTTGTTTCGTACCGTAACTGCGAAACACATATTTCCAACGCAGCGCTTACATGAATCTTTACAAACGTGGAGCAAAGCATACATAACGCCACAGCTATCTCCCACACACCGATTACATAGATCAGTACAAATATTGTACAATAATTGGTACCCCTACTGGCAGCATTCGGTATCAAAGACACATTTATCTAACTTGGAACGAATGAAAGAAAATGAAGCTACCGAACGAACTAACGAACTTATGCGACGTACCCCGGTGCACCGGATAACCCGAAGGATTAGCGGAAAGCCCAAGTATTGACCATAACTCGATTCCTGCTTCGCCGTTCGAAACTTATACGTATCGCGGTCGATGGCGCCGACCGATGATGCCAGTGATCCGCTGGTGATCCAGCCGTGGATCCAGCACATAGGCCGGCAACTTAATACACTCCAACTGAACATGTGGAACCCGGGGAGGGGCCGCTGAACAGAATTACGAAGGCAGAAGCCTCAACTGAACAGTGGGGCCCACCCCCGCGGGCCCGAACAGAATTACGGAGGACGTGAAATTACAGGTCCCTGCCCGAGTACCGAAGTACCAATCGGACAGGAGTGCAGATCCACGACTGAATCCCCAACAGATTCGCAAGCATCAGCGGCGCGACGACAACTCCCGCGATTCGGTGCGAACGTCGAGCAGTCGTCGAGCAGTCACCAAGACTGAGGTGTGCTTGGGCCGCCTTACGAATCCAAAGAGTTTTCCAGTGCACGTTGACCCGCACGTACCCAGGATACGCGCGAGCGAGTACGCCACGCGACAGTTTGAAAGAACTGAGTGATCGCGAACCGACAAATCGCGGGTACAATTTTTCGTTCGAAGATGGATAAGTATCGTTGTACAGAATGAGCTCACAATGCACTTAACATATGTATCTATCTTACGATTAATTAAGCCTAAAACGCACGCATTCTACGGTGTCCAACGATGTCCAACGATGTCCAACGTTGTCCAACGTTGAAGTCCAGTCCAGATCATCCAAAATGCTTTTAGCGGCATTTGGAGATCCAAACCGGACTGCTGCGTAGTTCTTAGCTTGGCATCGTTTTCCAAAGATTAATCAACGGATTAATTTTTTGGAAAACGATGCCAATTACCAGGTCTCACTACGTGGAGGTGACTGCGCAAGAGACCCGCCCATGGGTTATTTAACTTTATACATCCATCTCGACATTCAACCCATTGGCAGAATGTCGAGTTACGACTCTACTTGACCATGGGCCTGCGTAAAGAAATAGTTGTTTCGTACCCTAACTGCGAAACACATATTTCCAACGCAGCGCTTACATGAATCTTTACAAACGTGGAGCAAAGCATACATAACGCCACAGCTATCTCCCACACACCGATTACATAGATCAGTACAAATATTGTACAATAATTGGTACCCCTACTGGCAGCATTCGGTATCAAAGACACATTTATCTAACTTGGAACGAATGAAAGAAAATGAAGCTACCGAACGAACTAACGAACTTATGCGACGTACCCCGGTGCACCGGATAACCCGAAGGATTAGCGGAAAGCCCAAGTATTGACCATAACTCGATTCCTGCTTCGCCGTTCGAAACTTATACGTATCGCGGTCGATGGCGCCGACCGATGATGCCAGTGATCCGCTGGTGATCCAGCCGTGGATCCAGCACATAGGCCGGCAACTTAACACACTCCAACTGAACATGTGGAACCCGGGGAGGGGCCGCTGAACAGAATTACGAAGGCAGAAGCCTCAACTGAACAGTGGGGCCCACCCCCGCGGGCCCGAACAGAATTACGGAGGACGTGAAATTACAGGTCCCTGCCCGAGTACCGAAGTACCAATCGGACAGGAGTGCAGATCCACGACTGAATCCCCAACAGATTCGCAAGCATCAGCGGCGCGACGACAACTCCCGCGATTCGGTGCGAACGTCGAGCAGTCGTCGAGCAGTCACCAAGACTGAGGTGTGCTTGGGCCGCCTTACGAATCCAAAGAGTTTTCCAGTGCACTTTGACCGGCACGTACCCGGGATACGCTCGAGCGAGTACGCCACGCGACAGATTGAAAGAACTGAGTGATCGCGAACCGACAAATCGCGGGTACAATTTTTCGTTCCAAGATGGATAAGTATCGTTGTACAGAATGAGCTCACAATGCACTTAACATATGTATCTATCTTACGATTAATTAAGCCTAAAACGCACGCATTCTACGGTGTCCAACGATGTCCAACGATGTCCAACGTTGTCCAACGTTGAAGTCCAGTCCAGATCATCCAAAATGCTTTTAGCGGCATTTGGAGATCCAAACCGGACTGCTGCGTAGTTCTTAGCTTGGTATCGTTTTCCAAAGATTAATCAACGGATTAATTTTTTGGAAAACGATGCCAATTACCAGGTCTCACCACGCGGAGGTGACTACGCAAGAGACCCGCCCATGGCTTCTTTATCTTTATACATCCATCTCGACATTCAACCCATTGGCAGAATGTCGAGTTACGACTCTACTTGACCATGGGCCTGCGTAAAGAAATAGTTGTTTCGTACCCTAACTGCGAAACACATATTTCCAACGCAGCGCTTACATGAATCTTTACAAACGTGGAGCAAAGCATACATAACGCCACAGCTATCTCCCACACACCGATTACATAGATCAGTACAAATATTGTACAATAATTGGTACCCCTACTGGCAGCATTCGGTATCAAAGACACATTTATCTAACTTGGAACGAATGAAAGAAAATGAAGCTAACGAACGAACTAACGAACTTATGCGACGTACCCCGGTGCACCGGATAACCCGAAGGATTAGCGGAAAGCCCAAGTATTGACCATAACTCGATTCCTGCTTCGCCGTTCGAAACTTATACGAGTCGCGGTCGATGGCGCCGACCGATGATGCCAGTGATCCGCTGGTGATCCAGCCGTGGATCCAGCACATAGGCCGGCAACTTAACACACTCCAACTGAACATGTGGAACCCGGGGAGGGGCCGCTGAACAGAATTACGAAGGCAGAAGCCTCAACTGAACAGTGGGGCCCACCCCAGCGGGCCCGAACAGAATTACGGAGGACGTGAAATTACAGGTCCCTGCCCGAGTACCGAAGTACCAATCGGACAGGAGTGCAGATCCACGACTGAATCCCCAACAGATTCGCAAGCATCAGCGGCGCGACGACAACTCCCGCGATTCGGTGCGAACGTCGAGCAGTCGTCGAGCAGTCACCAAGACTGAGGTGTGCTTGGGCCGCCTTACGAATCCAAAGAGTTTTCCAGTGCACGTTGACCCGCACGTACCCGGGATACGCGCGAGCGAGTACGCCACGCGACAGTTTGAAAGAACTGAGTGATCGCGAACCGACAAATCGCGGGTACAATTTTTCGTTCCAAGATGGATAAGTATCGTTGTACAGAATGAGCTCACAATGCACTTAACATATGTATCTATCTTACGATTAATTAAGCCTAAAACGCACGCATTCTACGGTGTCCAACGATGTCCAACGATGTCCAACGTTGTCCAACGTTGAAGTCCAGTCCAGATCATCCAAAATGCTTTTAGCGGCATTTGGAGATCCAAACCGGACTGGTGCGTAGTTCTTAGCTTGGCATCGTTTTCCAAAGATTAATCAACGGATTAATTTTTTGGAAAACGATGCCAATTACCAGGTCTCACTACGTGGAGGTGACTGCGCAAGAGACCCGCCCATGGGTTATTTAACTTTATACATCCATCTCGACATTCAACCCATTGGCAGAATGTCGAGTTACGACTCTACTTGACCATGGGCCTGCGTAAAGAAATAGTTGTTTCGTACCCTAACTGCGAAACACATATTTCCAACGCAGCGCTTACATGAATCTTTACAAACGTGGAGCAAAGCATACATAACGCCACAGCTATCTCCCACACACCGATTGCATAGATCAGTACAAATATTGTACAATAATTGGTACCCCTACTGGCAGCATTCGGTATCAAAGACACATTTATCTAACTTGGAACGAATGAAAGAAAATGAAGCTAACGAACGAACTAACGAACTTATGCGACGTACCCCGGTGCACCGGATAACCCGAAGGATTAGCGGAAAGCCCAAGTATTGACCATAACTCGATTCCTGCTTCGCCGTTCGAAACTTATACGAGTCGCGGTCGATGGCGCCGACCGATGATGCCAGTGATCCGCTGGTGATCCAGCCGTGGATCCAGCACATAGGCCGGCAACTTAACACACTCCAACTGAACATGTGGAACCCGGGGAGGGGCCGCTGAACAGAATTACGAAGGCAGAAGCCTCAATTGAACAGCGGGGCCCACCCCCGCGGGCCCGAACAGAATTACGGAGGACGTGAAATTACAGGTCCCTGCCCGAGTACCGAAGTACCAATCGGACAGGAGTGCAGATCCACGACTGAATCCCCAACAGATTCGCAAGCATCAGCGGCGCGACGACAACTCCCGCGATTCGGTGCGAACGTCGAGCAGTCGTCGAGCAGTCACCAAGACTGAGGTGTGCTTGGGCCGCCTTACGAATCCAAAGAGTTTTCCAGTGCACGTTGACCCGCACGTACCCGGGATACGCGCGAGCGAGTACGCCACGCGACAGTTTGAAAGAACTGAGTGATCGCGAACCGACAAATCGCGGGTACAATTTTTCGTTCCAAGATGGATAAGTATCGTTGTACAGAATGAGCTCACAATGCACTTAACATATGTATCTATCTTACGATTAATTAAGCCTAAAACGCACGCATTCTACGGTGTCCAACGATGTCCAACGATGTCCAACGTTGTCCAACGTTGAAGTCCAGTCCAGATCATCCAAAATGCTTTTAGCGGCATTTGGAGATCCAAACCGGACTGGTGCGTAGTTCTTAGCTTGCGTCGTTTTCCAAAGATTAATCAACGGATTAATTTTTTGGAAAACGATGCCAATTACCAGGTCTCACTACGTGGAGGTGACTGCGCAAGAGACCCGCCCATGGGTTATTTAACTTTATACATCCATCTCGACATTCAACCCATTGGCAGAATGTCGAGTTACGCCTCTACTTGACCATGGGCCTGCGTAAAGAAATAGTTGTTTCGTACCCTAACTGCGAAACACATATTTAAAACGCAGCGCTTACATGAATCTTTACAAACGTGGAGCAAAGCATACATAACGCCACAGCTATCTCCCACACACCGATTACATAGATCAGTACAAATATTGTACAATAATTGGTACCCCTACTGGCAGCATTCGGTATCAAAGACACATTTATCTAACTTGGAACGAATGAAAGAAAATGAAGCTAACGAACGAACTAACGAACTTATGCGACGTACCCCGGTGCACCGGATAACCCGAAGGATTAGCGGAGAGCCCAAGTATTGACCATAACTCGATTCCTGCTTCGCCGTTCGAAACTCATACGAGTCGCGGTCGATGGCGCCGACCGATGATGCCAGTGATCCGCTGGTGATCCAGCCGTGGATCCAGCACATAGGCCGGCAACTTAACACACTCCAACTGAACATGTGGAACCCGGGGAGGGGCCGCTGAACAGAATTACGAAGGCAGAAGCCTCAACTAAACAGTGGGGCCCACCCCCGCGGGCCCGAACAGAATTACGGAGGACGTGAAATTACAGGTCCCTTCCCGAGTACCGAAGTACCAATCGGACAGGAGTGCAGATCCACGACTGAATCCCCAACAGATTCGCAAGCATCAGCGGCGCGACGACAACTCCCGCGATTCGGTGCGAACGTCGAGCAGTCGTCGAGCAGTCACCAAGACTGAGGTGTGCTTGGGCCGCCTTACGAATCCAAAGAGTTTTCCAGTGCACGTTGACCCGCACGTACTCGGGATACGCGCGAGCGAGTACGCCACGCGACAGTTTGAAAGAACTGAGTGATCGCGAACCGACAAATCGCGGGTACAATTTTTCGTTCCAAGATGGATAAGTATCGTTGTACAGAATGAGCTCTCAATGCACTTAACATATGTATCTATCTTACGATTAATTAAGCCTAAAACGCACGCATTCTGCGGTGTCCAACGATGTCCAACGATGTCCAACGTTGTCCAACGTTGAAGTCCAGTCCAGATCATCCAAAATGCTTTTAGCGGCATTTGGAGATCCAAACCGGACTGGTGCGTAGTTCTTAGCTTGGCATCGTTTTCCAAAGATTAATCAACGGATTAATTTTTTGGAAAACGATGCCAATTACCAGGTCTCACCACGCGGAGGTGACTACGCAAGAGACCCGCCCATGGCTTCTTTATCTTTATACATCCATCTCGACATTCAACCCATTGGCAGAATGTCGAGTTACGACTCTACTTGACCATGGGCCTGCGTAAAGAAATAGTTGTTTCGTACCCTAACTGCGAAACACATATTTCCAACGCAGCGCTTACATGAATCTTTACAAACGTGCAGCAAAGCATACATAACGCCACAGCTATCTCCCACACACCGATTACATAGATCAGTACAAATATTGTACAATAATTGGTACCCCTGCTGGCAGCATTCGGTATCAAAGACACATTTATCCAACTTGGAACGAATGAAAGAAAATGAAGCTAACGAACGAACTAACGAACTTATGCGACGTACCCCGGTGCACCGGATAACCCGAAGGATTAGCGGAAAGCCCAAGTATTGACCATAACTCGATTCCTGCTTCGCCGTTCGAAACTTATACGAGTCGCGGTCGATGGCGCCGACCGATGATGCCAGTGATCCGCTGGTGATCCAGCCGTGGATCCAGCACATAGGCCGGCAACTTAACAAACTCCAACTGAACATGTGGAACCCGGGGAGGGGCCGCTGAACAGAATTACGAAGGCAGAAGCCTCAACTGAACAGTGGGGCCCACCTCCGCGGGCCCGAACAGAATTACGGAGGACGTGAAATTAAAGGTCCCTGCCCGAGTACCGAAGTACCAATCGGACAGGAGTGCAGATCCACGACTAAATCCCCAACAGATTCGCAAGCATCAGCGGCGCGACGACAACTCCCGCGATTCGGTGCGAACGTCGAGCAGTCGTCGAGCAGTCACCAAGACTGAGGTGTGCTTGGGCCGCCTTACGAATCCAAAGAGTTTTCCAGTGCACGTTGACCCGCACGTACCCGGGATACGCGCGAGCGAGTACGCCACGCGACAGTTTGAAGGAACTGAGTGATCGCGAACCGACAAATCGCGGGTACAATTTTTCGTTCCAAGATGGATAAGTATCGTTGTACAGAATGAGCTCACAATGCACTTAACATATGTATCTATCTTACGATTAATTAAGCCTAAAACGCACGCATTCTACGGTGACCAACGATGTCCAACGATGTCCAACGTTGTCCAACGTTGAAGTCCAGTCCAGATCATCCAAAATGCTTTTAGCGGCATTTGGAGATCCAAACCGGACTGGTGCGTAGTTCTTAGCTTGGCATCGTTTTCCAAAGATTAATCAACGGATTAATTTTTTGGAAAACGATGCCAATTACCAGGTCTCACTACGTGGAGGTGACTGCGCAAGAGACCCGCCCATGGGTTATTTGACTTTATACATCCATCTCGACATTCAACCCATTGGCAGAATGTCGAGTTACGATTCTACTTGACCATGGGCCTGCGTAAAGAAATAGTTGTTTCGTACCCTAACTGCGAAACACATATTTCCAACGCAGCGCATACATGAATCTTTACAAACGTGGAGCAAAGCATACATAACGCCACAGCTATCTCCCACACACCGATTACATAGATCAGTACAAATATTGTACAATAATTGGTACCCCTACTGGCAGCATTCGGTATCAAAGACACATTTATCTAACTTGGAACGAATGAAAGAAAATGAAGCTAACGAACGAACTAACGAACTTATGCGACGTACCCCGGTGCACCGGATAACCCGAAGGATTAGCGGAAAGCCCAAGTATTGACCATAACTCGATTCCTGCTTCGCCGTTCGAAACTTATACGAGTCGCGGTCGATGGCGCCGACCGATGATGCCAGTGATCCGCTGGTGATCCAGCCGTGGATCCAGCACATAGGCCGGCAACTTAACACACTCCAACTGAACATGTGGAACCCGGGGAGGGGCCGCTGAACAGAATTACGAAGGCAGAAGCCTCAACTGAACAGTGGGGCCCACCTCCGCGGGCCCGAACAGAATTACGGAGGACGTGAAATTAAAGGTCCCTGCCCGAGTACCGAAGTACCAATCGGACAGGAGTGCAGATCCACGACTAAATCCCCAACAGATTCGCAAGCATCAGCGGCGCGACGACAACTCCCGCGATTCGGTGCGAACGTCGAGCAGTCGTCGAGCAGTCACCAAGACTGAGGTGTGCTTGGGCCGCCTTACGAATCCAAAGAGTTTTCCAGTGCACGTTGACCCGCACGTACCCGGGATACGCGCGAGCGAGTACGCCACGCGACAGTTTGAAGGAACTGAGTGATCGCGAACCGACAAATCGCGGGTACAATTTTTCGTTCCAAGATGGATAAGTATCGTTGTACAGAATGAGCTCACAATGCACTTAACATATGTATCTATCTTACGATTAATTAAGCCTAAAACGCACGCATTCTACGGTGACCAACGATGTCCAACGATGTCCAACGTTGTCCAACGTTGAAGTCCAGTCCAGATCATCCAAAATGCTTTTAGCGGCATTTGGAGGTCCAAACCGGACTGGTGCGTAGTTCTTAGCTTGGCATCGTTTTCCAAAGATTAATCAACGGATTAATTTTTTGGAAAACGATGCCAATTACCAGGTCTCACTACGTGGAGGTGACTGCGCAAGAGACCCGCCCATGGGTTATTTGACTTTATACATCCATCTCGACATTCAACCCATTGGCAGAATGTCGAGTTACGATTCTACTTGACCATGGGCCTGCGTAAAGAAATAGTTGTTTCGTACCCTAACTGCGAAACACATATTTCCAACGCAGCGCATACATGAATCTTTACAAACGTGGAGCAAAGCATACATAACGCCACAGCTATCTCCCACACACCGATTACATAGATCAGTACAAATATTGTACAATAATTGGTACCCCTACTGGCAGCATTCGGTATCAAAGACACATTTATCTAACTTGGAACGAATGAAAGAAAATGAAGCTAACGAACGAACTAACGAACTTATGCGACGTACCCCGGTGCACCGGATAACCCGAAGGATTAGCGGAAAGCCCAAGTATTGACCATAACTCGATTCCTGCTTCGCCGTTCGAAACTTATACGAGTCGCGGTCGATGGCGCCGACCGATGATGCCAGTGATCCGCTGGTGATCCAGCCGTGGATCCAGCACATAGGCCGGCAACTTAACACACTCCAACTGAACATGTGGAACCCGGGGAGGGGCCGCTGAACAGAATTACGAAGGCAGAAGCCTCAACTGAACAGTGGGGCCCACCCCCGCGGGCCCGAACAGAATTACGGAGGACGTGAAATTACAGGTCCCTGCCCGAGTACCGAAGTACCAATCGGACAGGAGTGCAGATCCACGACTGAATCCCCAACAGATTCGCAAGCATCAGCGGCGCGACGACAACTCCCGCGATTCGGTGCGAACGTCGAGCAGTCGTCGAGCAGTCACCAAGACTGAGGTGTGCTTGGGCCGCCTTACGAATCCAAAGAGTTTTCCAGTGCACGTTGACCCGCACGTACCCGGGATACGCGCGAGCGAGTACGCCACGCGACAGTTTGAAAGAACTGAGTGATCGCGAACCGACAAATCGCGGGTACAATTTTTCGTTCCAAGATGGATAAGTATCGTTGTACAGAATGAGCTCACAATGCACTTAACATATGTATCTATCTTACGATTAATTAAGCCTAAAACGCACGCATTCTACGGTGTCCAACGATGTCCAACGATGTCCAACGTTGTCCAACGTTGAAGTCCAGTCCAGATCATCCAAAATGCTTTTAGCGGCATTTGGAGATCCAAACCGGACTGGTGCGTAGTTCTTAGCTTGGCATCGTTTTCCAAAGATTAATCAACGGATTAAGTTTTTGGAAAACGATGCCAATTACCAGGTCTCACTACGTGGAGGTGACTGCGCAAGAGACCCGCCCATGGGTTATTTAACTTTATACATCCATCTCGACATTCAACCCACTGGCAGAATGTCGAGTTACGATTCTACTTGACCATGGGCCTGCGTAAAGAAATAGTTGTTTCGTACCCTAATTGCGAAACACATATTTCCAACGCAGCGCATACATGAATCTTTACAAACGTGGAGCAAAGCATACATAACGCCACAGCTATCTCCCACACACCGATTACATAGATCAGTACAAATATTGTACAATAATTGGTACCCCTACTGGCAGCATTCGGTATCAAAGACACATTTATCTAACTTGGAACGAATGAAAGAAAATGAAGCTAACGAACGAACTAACGAACTTATGCGACGTACCCCGGTGCACCGGATAACCCGAAGGATTAGCGGAAAGCCCAAGTATTGACCATAACTCGATTCCTGCTTCGCCGTTCGAAACTTATACGAGTCGCGGTCGATGGCGCCGACCGATGATGCCAGTGATCCGCTGGTGATCCAGCCGTGGATCCAGCACATAGGCCGGCAACTTAACACACTCCAACTGAACATGTGGAACCCGGGGAGGGGCCGCTGAACAGAATTACGAAGGCAGAAGCCTCAACTGAACAGTGGGGCCCACCCCCGCGGGCCCGAACAGAATTACGGAGGACGTGAAATTACAGGTCCCTGCCCGAGTACCGAAGTACCAATCGGACAGGAGTGCAGATCCACGACTGAATCCCCAACAGATTCGCAAGCATCAGCGGCGCGACGACAACTCCCGCGATTCGGTGCGAACGTCGAGTAGTCGTCGAGCAGTCACCAAGACTGAGGTGTGCTTGGGCCGCCTTACGAATCCAAAGAGTTTTCCAGTGCACGTTGACCCGCACGTACCCGGGATACGCGCGAGCGAGTACGCCACGCGACAGTTTGAAAGAACTGAGTGATCGCGAACCGACAAATCGCGCGTACAATTTTTCGTTCCAAGATGGATAAGTATCGTTGTACAGAATTAGCTCACAATGCACTTAACATATGTATCTATCTTACGATTAATTAAGCCTAAAACGCACGCATTCTACGGTGTCCAACGATGTCCAACGATGTCCAACGTTGTCCAACGTTGAAGTCCAGTCCAGATCATCCAAAATGCTTTTAGCGGCATTTGGAGATCCAAACCGGACTGGTGCGTAGTTCTTAGCTTGGCATCGTTTTCCAAAGATTAATCAACGGATTAATTTTTTGGAAAACGATGCCAATTACCAGGTCTCACTACGTGGAGGTGACTGCGCAAGAGACCCGCCCATGGGTTATTTAACTTTATACATCCATCTCGACATTCAACCCATTGGCGGAATGTCGAGTTACGACTCTACTTGACCATGGGCCTGCGTAAAGAAATAGTTGTTTCGTACCCTAACTGCGAAACACATATTTCCAACGCTGCGCTTACATGAATCTTTACAAACGTGGAGCAAAGCATACATAACGCCACAGCTATCTCCCACACACCGATTACATAGATCAGTACAAATATTGTACAATAATTGGTAACCCTACTGGCAGCATTCGGTATCAAAGACACATTTATCTAACTTGGAACGAATGAAAGAAAATGAAGCTAACGAACGAACTAACGAACTTATGCGACGTACCCCGGTGCACCGGATAACCCGAAGGATTAGCGGAAAGCCCAAGTATTAACCATAACTCGATTCCTGCTTCGCCGTTCGAAACTTATACGAGTCGCGGTCGATGGCGCCGACCGATGATGCCAGTGATCCGCTGGTGATCCAGCCGTGGATCCAGCACATAGGCCGGCAACTTAACACACTCCAACTGAACATGTGGAACCCGGGGAGGGGCCGCTGAACAGAATTACGAAGGCAGAAGCCTCAACTGAACAGTGGGGCCCACCCCCGCGGGCCCGAACAGAATTACGGAGGACGTGAAATTACAGGTCCCTGCCCGAGTACCGAAGTACCAATCGGACAGGAGTGCAGATCCACGACTGAATCCCCAACAGATTCGCAAGCATCAGCGGCGCGACGACAACTCCCGCGATTCGGTGCGAACGTCGAGCAGTCGTCGAGCAGTCACCAAGACTGAGGTGTGCTTGGGCCGCCTTACGAATCCAAAGAGTTTTCCAGTGCACGTTGACCCGCACGTACCCGGGATACGCGCGAGCGAGTACGCCACGCGACAGTTTGAAAGAACTGAGTGATCGCGAACCGACAAATCGCGGGTACAATTTTTCGTTCCAAGATGGATAAGTATCGTTGTACAGAATGAGCTCACAATGCACTTAACATATGTATCTATCTTACGATTAATTAAGCCTAAAACGCACGCATTCTACGGTGTCCAACGATGTCCAACGATGTCCAACGTTGTCCAACGTTGAAGTCCAGTCCAGATCATCCAAAATGCTTTTAGCGGCATTTGGAGATCCAAACCGGACTGGTGCGTAGTTCTTAGCTTGGCATCGTTTTCCAAAGATTAATCAACGGATTAATTTTTTGGAAAACGATGCCAATTACCAGGTCTCACTACGTGGAGGTGACTGCGCAAGAGACCCGCCCATGGGTTATTTAACTTTATACATCCATCTCGACATTCAACCCATTGGCAGAATGTCGAGTTACGACTCTACTTGACCATGGGCCTGCGTAAAGAAATAGTTGTTTCGTACCCTAACTGCGAAACACATATTTCCAACGCAGCGCTTACATGAATCTTTACAAACGTGGAGCAAAGCATACATAACGCCACAGCTATCTCCCACACACCGATTACATAGATCAGTACAAATATTGTACAATAATTGGTACCCCTACTGGCAGCATTCGGTATCAAAGACACATTTATCTAACTTTGAACGAATGAAAGAAAATGAAGCTAACGAACGAACTAACGAACTTATGCGACGTACCCCGGTGCACCGGATAACCCGAAGGATTAGCGGAAAGCCCAAGTATTGACCATAACTCGATTCCTGCTTCGCCGTTCGAAACTTATACGAGTCGCGGTCGATGGCGCCGACCGATGATGCCAGTGATCCGCTGGTGATCCAGCCGTGGATCCAGCACATAGGCCGGCAACTTAACACACTCCAACTGAACATGTGGAACCCGGGGAGGGGCCGCTGAACAGAATTACGAAGGCAGAAGCCTCAACTGAACAGTGGGGCCCACCCCCGCGGGCCCGAACAGAATTACGGAGGACGTGAAATTACAGGTCCCTGCCCGAGTACCGAAGTACCAATCGGACAGGAGTGCAGATCCACGACTGAATCCCCAACAGATTCGCAAGCATCAGCGGCGCGACGACAACTCCCGCGATTCGGTGCGAACGTCGAGCAGTCGTCGAGCAGTCACCAAGACTGAGGTGTGCTTGGGCCGCCTTACGAATCCAAAGAGTTTTCCAGTGCACGTTGACCCGCACGTACCCGGGATACGCGCGAGCGAGTACGCCACGCGACAGTTTGAAAGAGCTGAGTGATCGCGAACCGACAAATCGCGGGTACAATTTTTCGTTCCAAGATGGATAAGTATCGTTGTACTGAATGAGCTCACAATGCACTTAACATATGTATCTATCTTACGATTAATTAAGCCTAAAACGCACGCATTCTACGGTGTCCAACGATGTCCAACGATGTCCAACGTTGTCCAACGTTGAAGTCCAGTCCAGATCATCCAAAATGCTTTTAGCGGCATTTGGAGATCCAAACCGGACTGCTGCGTAGTTCTTAGCTTGGTATCGTTTTCCAAAGATTAATCAACGGATTAATTTTTTGGAAAACGATGCCAATTACCAGGTCTCACCACGCGGAGATGACTACGCAAGAGACCCGCCCATGGCTTCTTTATCTTTATACATCCATCTCGACATTCAACCCATTGGCAGAATGTCGAGTTACGACTCTACTTGACCATGGGCCTGCGTAAAGAAATAGTTGTTTCGTACCCTAACTGCGAAACACATATTTCCAACGCAGCGCTTACATGAATCTTTACAAACGTGGAGCAAAGCATACATAACGCCACAGCTATCTCCCACACACCGATTACATAGATCAGTACAAATATTGTACAATAATTGGTACCCCTACTGGCAGCATTCGGTATCAAAGACACATTTATCTAACTTTGAACGAATGAAAGAAAATGAAGCTAACGAACGAACTAACGAACTTATGCGACGTACCCCGGTGCACCGGATAACCCGAAGGATTAGCGGAAAGCCCAAGTATTGACCATAACTCGATTCCTGCTTCGCCGTTCGAAACTTATACGAGTCGCGGTCGATGGCGCCGACCGATGATGCCAGTGATCCGCTGGTGATCCAGCCGTGGATCCAGCACATAGGCCGGCAACTTAACACACTCCAACTGAACATGTGGAACCCGGGGAGGGGCCGCTGAACAGAATTACGAAGGCAGAAGCCTCAACTGAACAGTGGGGCCCACCCCCGCGGGCCCGAACAGAATTACGGAGGACGTGAAATTACAGGTCCCTGCCCGAGTACCGAAGTACCAATCGGACAGGAGTGCAGATCCACGACTGAATCCCCAACAGATTCGCAAGCATCAGCGGCGCGACGACAACTCCCGCGATTCGGTGCGAACGTCGAGCAGTCGTCGAGCAGTCACCAAGACTGAGGTGTGCTTGGGCCGCCTTACGAATCCAAAGAGTTTTCCAGTGCACGTTGACCCGCACGTACCCGGGATACGCGCGAGCGAGTACGCCACGCGACAGTTTGAAAGAGCTGAGTGATCGCGAACCGACAAATCGCGGGTACAATTTTTCGTTCCAAGATGGATAAGTATCGTTGTACTGAATGAGCTCACAATGCACTTAACATATGTATCTATCTTACGATTAATTAAGCCTAAAACGCACGCATTCTACGGTGTCCAACGATGTCCAACGATGTCCAACGTTGTCCAACGTTGAAGTCCAGTCCAGATCATCCAAAATGCTTTTAGCGGCATTTGGAGATCCAAACCGGACTGCTGCGTAGTTCTTAGCTTGGTATCGTTTTCCAAAGATTAATCAACGGATTAATTTTTTGGAAAACGATGCCAATTACCAGGTCTCACCACGCGGAGATGACTACGCAAGAGACCCGCCCATGGCTTCTTTATCTTTATACATCCATCTCGACATTCAACCCATTGGCAGAATGTCGAGTTACGACTCTACTTGACCATGGGCCTGCGTAAAGAAATAGTTGTTTCGTACCCTAACTGCGAAACACATATTTCCAACGCAGCGCTTACATGAATCTTTACAAACGTGGAGCAAAGCATACATAACGCCACAGCTATCTCCCACACACCGATTACATAGATCAGTACAAATATTGTACAATAATTGGTACCCCTACTGGCAGCATTCGGTATCAAAGACACATTTATCTAACTTGGAACGAATGAAAGAAAATGAAGCTAACGAACGAACTAACGAACTTATGCGACGTACCCCGGTGCACCGGATAACCCGAAGGATTAGCGGAAAGCCCAAGTATTGAGCATAACTCGATTCCTGCTTCGCCGTTCGAAACTTATACGAATCGCGGTCGATGGCGCCGACCGATGATGCCAGTGATACGCTGGTGATCCAGCCGTGGATCCAGCACATAGGCCGGCAACTTAACACACTCCAACTGAACATGTGGAACCCGGGGAGGGGCCGCTGAACAGAATTACGAAGGCAGAAGCCTCAACTGAACAGTGGGGCCCACCCCCGCGGGCCCGAACAGAATTACGGAGGACGTGAAATTACAGGTCCCTGCCCGAGTACCGAAGTACCAATCGGACAGGAGTGCAGATCCACGACTGAATCCCCAACAGATTCGCAAGCATCAGCGGCGCGACGACAACTCCCGCGATTCGGTGCGAACGTCGAGCAGTCGTCGAGCAGTCACCAAGACTGAGGTGTGCTTGGGCCGCCTTACGAATCCAAAGAGTTTTCCAGTGCACGTTGACCCGCACGTACCCGGGATACGCGCGAGCGAGTACGCCACGCGACAGTTTGAAAGAACTGAGTGATCGCGAACCGACAAATCGCGGGTACAATTTTTCGTTCCAAGATGGATAAGTATCGTTGTACAGAATGAGCTCACAATGCACTTAACATATGTATCTATCCTACGATTAATTAAGCCTAAAACGCACGCATTCTACGGTGTCCAACGATGTCCAACGTTGTCCAACGTTGAAGTCCAGTCCAGATCATCCAAAATGCTTTTAGCGGCATTTGGAGATCCAAACCGGACTGGTGCGTAGTTCTTAGCTTGGCATCGTTTTCCAAAGATTAATCAACGGATTAATTTTTTGGAAAACGATGCCAATTACCAGGTCTCACTACGTGGAGGTGACTGCGCAAGAGACCCGCCCATGGTTTATTTAACTTTATACATCCATCTCGACATTCAACCCATTGGCAGAATGTCGAGTTACGACTCTGCTTGACCATGGGCCTGCGTAAAGAAATAGTTGTTTCGTACCCTAACTGCGAAACACATATTTCCAACGCAGCGCTTACATGAATCTTTACAAACGTGGAGCAAAGCATACATAACGGCACAGCTATCTCCCACACACCGATTACATAGATCAGTACAAATATTGTACAATAATTGGTACCCCTACTGGCAGCATTCGGTATCAAAGACACATTTATCTAACTTTGAACGAATGAAAGAAAATGAAGCTAACGAACGAACTAACGAACTTATGCGACGTACCCCGGTGCACCGGATAACCCGAAGGATTAGCGGAAAGCCCAAGTATTGACCATAACTCGATTCCTGCTTCGCCGTTCGAAACTTATACGAGTCGCGGTCGATGGCGCCGACCGATGATGCCAGTGATCCGCTGGTGATCCAGCCGTGGATCCAGCACATAGGCCGGCAACTTAACACACTCCAACTGAACATGTGGGACCCGGGGAGGGGCCGCTGAACAGAATTACGAAGGCAGAAGCCTCAACTGAACAGTGGGGCCCACCCCCGCGGGCCCGAACAGAATTACGGAGGACGTGAAATTACAGGTCCCTGCCCGAGTACCGAAGTACCAATCGGACAGGAGTGCAGATCCACGACTGAATCCCCAACAGATTCGCAAGCATCAGCGGCGCGACGACAACTCCCGCGATTCGGTGCGAACGTCGAGCAGTCGTCGAGCAGTCACCAAGACTGAGGTGTGCTTGGGCCACCTTACGAATCCAAAGAGTTTTCCAGTGCACGTTGACCCGCACGTACCCGGGATACGCGCGAGCGAGTACGCCACGCGACAGTTTGAAAGAACTGAGTGATCGCGAACCGACAAATCGCGGGTACAATTTTTCGTTCCAAGATGGATAAGTATCGTTGTACAGAATGAGCTCACAATGCACTTAACATATGTATCTATCTTACGATTAATTAAGCCTAAAACGCACGCATTCTACGGTGTCCAACGATGTCCAACGATGTCCAACGTTGTCCAACGTTGAAGTCCACTCCAGATCATCCAAAATGCTTTTAGCGGCATTTGGAGATCCAAACCGGACTGGTGCGTAGTTCTCAGCTTGGCATCGTTTTCCAAAGATTAATCAACGGATTCTGCCAATGGGCTGAATGTCGAGATGGATGTATAAAGTTAAATAACCCATGGGCGGGTCTCTTGCGCAGTCACCTCCACGTAGTGAGACCTGGTAATTGGCATCGTTTTCCAAAAAATTAATCAGTTGATTAATCTTTGGAAAACGATACCAAGCTAAGAACTACGCAGCAGTCCGGTTTGGATCTCCAAATGCCGCTAAAAGCATTTTGGATGATCTGGACTGGACTTCAACGTTGGACAACGTTGGATATCGTTGGACATCGTTGGACACCGTAGAATGCGTGCGTTTTAGGCTTAATTAATCGTAAGATAGATACATATGTTAAGTGCATTGTGAGCTCATTCTGTACAACGATACTTATCCATCTTGGAACGAAAAATTGTACCCGCGACTTGTCGGTTCGCGATCACTCAGTTCTTTCAAACTGTCGCGTGGCGTACTCGCTCGCGCGTATCCCGGGTACGTGCGGGTCAACGTGCACTGGAAAACTCTTTGGATTCGTAAGGCGGCCCAAGCACACCTCAGTCTTGGTGACTGCTCGACGACTGCTCGACGTTCGCACCGAATCGCGGGAGTTGTCGTCGCGCCGCTGATGCTTGCGAATCTGTTGGGGATTCAGTCGTGGATCTGCACTCCTGTCCGATTCGTACTTCGGTACTCGGGCAGGAACCTGTAATTTCACGTCCTCCGTAATTCTGTTCGGGCCCGCGGGGGTGGGCCCCACTGTTCAGTTGAGGCTTCTGCCTTCGTAATTCTGTTCAGCGGCCCCTCCCCGGGTTCCACATGTTCAGTTGGAGTGTGTTAAGTTGCCGGCCTATGTGCTGGATCCACGGCTGGATCACCAGCGGATCACTGGCATCATCGGTCGGCGCCATCGACCGCGACTCGTATATGTTTCGAACGGCGAAGCAGGATTCGAGTTATGGTCAATACTTGGGCTTTCCGCTAATCCTTCGGGTTATCCGGTGCACCGGGGTACGTCGCATAAGTTCGTTAGTTCGTTCGTTAGCTTCATTTTCTTTCATTCGTTCCAAGTTAGATAAATGTGTCTTTGATACCGAATGCTGCCAGTAGGGGTACCAATTATTGTACAATATTTGTACTGATCTATGTAATCGGTGTGTGGGAGATAGCTGTGGCGTTATGTATGCTTTGCTCCACGTTTGTAAAGATTCATGTAAGCGCTGCGTTGGAAATATGTGTTTCGCAGTTAGGGTACGAAACAACTATTTCTTTACGCAGGCCCATGGTCAAGTAGCGTCGTAACTCGACATTCTGCCAATGGGTTGAATGTCGAGATGGATGTATAAAGTTAAATAACCCAGGGGCGGGTCTCTTGCGCAGTCACCTCCACGTAGTGAGACCTGGTAATTGGCATCGTTTTCCAAAAAATTAATCCGTTGATTAATCTTTGGAAAACGATGCCAAGCTAAGAACTACGCACCAGTCCGGTTTGGATCTCCAAATGCCGCTAAAAGCATTTTGGATGATCTGGACTGGACTTCAACGTTGGACAACGTTGGACATCGTTGGACATCGTTGGACACCGTAGAATGCGTGCGTTTTAGGCTTAATTAATCGTAAGATAGATACATATGTTAAGTGCATTGTGAGCTCATTCTGTACAACGATACTTATCCATCTTGGAACGAAAAATTGTACCCGCGATTTGTCGGTTCGCGATCACTCAGTTCTTTCAAACTGTCGCGTGGCGTACTCGCTCGCGCGTATCCCGGGTACGTGCGGGTCAACGTGCACTGGAAAACTCTTTGGATTCGTAAGGCGGCCGAAGCACACCTCAGTCTTGGTGACTGCTCGACGACTGCTCGACGTTCGCACCGAATCGCGGGAGTTGTCGTCGCGCCGCTGATGCTTGCGAATCTGTTGGGGATTCAGTCGTGGATCTGCACTCCTGTCCGATTGGTACTTCGGTACTCGGGCAGGGACCTGTAATTTCACGTCCTCCGTAATTCTGTTCGGGCCCGCGCGGGTGGGCCCCACTGTTCAGTTGAGGCTTCTGCATTCGTAATTCTATTCAGCGGCCCCTCCCCGGGTTCCACATGTTCAGTTGGAGTGTGTTAAGTTGCCGGCCTATGTGCTGGATCCACGGCTGTATCACCAGCGGATCACTGGCATCATCGGTCGGCGCCATCGACCGCGACTCGTATATGTTTCGAACGGCGAAGCAGGAATCGAGTTATGGTCAATACTTGGGCTTTCCGCTAATCCTTCGGGTTATCCGGTGCACCGGGGTACGTCGCATAAGTTCGTTAGTTCGTTCGTTAGCTTCATTTTCTTTCATTCGTTCCAAGTTAGATAAATGTGTCTTTGATACCGAATGCTGCCAGTAGGGGTACCAATTATTGTACAATATTTGTACTGATCTATGTAATCGGTGTGTGGGAGATAGCTGTGGCGTTATGTATGCTTTGCTCCACGTTTGTAAAGATTCATGTAAGCGCTGCGTTGGAAATATGTGTTTCGCAGTTAGGGTACGAAACAACTATTTCTTTACGCAGGCCCATGGTCAAGTAGAGTCGTAACTCGACATTCTGCCAATGGGTTGAATGTCGAGATGGATGTATAAAGATAAAGAAGCCATGGGCGGGTCTCTTGCGTAGTCACCTCCGCGTGGTGAGACCTGGTAATTGGCATCGTTTTCCAAAAAATTAATCAGTTGATTAATCTTTGGAAAACGATACCAAGCTAAGAACTACGTAGCAGTCCGGTTTGTATCTCCAAATGCCGCGAACAGAATTTTGGATGATACAGACTGGGCTGCACCGTAGGTCACCGTGGGACAACGTTGGACAACGTGGGACAACGTTGGAGAACGTTGGACAACGTGGGACAACGTTGGACAACGTGGGACAACGTTGGACAACGTGGGACAACGTGGGACAACGTGGGACAACGTGGGACAACGTGGGGCAACGTGGGACAACGTGGGATAACGTGGGACAACGTGGGACAGCGTGGGACAACGTGGGACAACGTGGGACAACGTGGGATATGTCTTGTCTCTCAAATCCATTCTGAGCCCATTCTGTATAATGGTACTTATCTGACTTGGAATCTAGTATAAAAATTGATTCTTCTTTTGCATTGAATCTTGTGGTTATTTTGTGCACGGGAGTGCGTTGCGTAAGTCCATTGATTCTTTGGAAAGATCGCGAACGAACGAGTTCGCGCCGCGATTTTTCTTTCATTGTCTGTTTGTTCGGGCTTCTTCTGAGTTTCCCATTTTTAAGAGAAAATTATTGCGGTCCTGTTAGAGTTTATAACTTTTCGATATATTCAAAAGTTTTGATCCGCGAAAATAGAACGTTAAACAGTTTAGAACAATGACTCGATTGTCCCTTTTTCAGAACACGAAATTGTGTATCTAGTGTCAATAGGTTGGGTTAAATAAATTATTGTTTTATTTCCGATATATGGGATCATTCTCTTATTTCAAACGAATTTTTAATAAGTTATTTTATTGTTTCAAATTGAGTTATATCTCAATAATTCACTCATGGAATTCAATTTTTTTTTTGTTGTATTATGTGTATTTGCTTCAGTTAACGTCATAAACTTGCAACATAGTAACAGTTAGATTCAAATACCTCGAAACAAGTATTCTTTAAACATATTTAGTGGCGAACTTTTGAATTCTTGCAAATATTTTCCAATATTTATAACAGGCGACTATAGTGTATTAGTGCAATGTATATTTCGTATTCTAATAACGAAAATTTACAGTATATATTCTAATTGCGAACAGTATAATTTTTGAAATCGATTGCATTGCATTCACGGTATTCGTAAGCATTTGTTTGCTATCGAGAAATATCTCACAATTTTCAACTTATAGTTTCATACTTGTTCCAGTTTCTGAATAATAATTTTTAAGTGTAAAGAAATAGCAGTATTTTCTAAATAAACGTTCAATAGGAAAAAGAGGAAAAATTGTCGAAACAACGTTTCGCTTCTTTTCCACCCCTCCCCCACCTCCGGCTCTAAACTGCTTTATTTTCAGGAAATATTTGTGACCGCGCGCAATGCGGTTGTAGAGTCAGTGTTTGCTACGCAATAGTTTCTTTTCAATTTTTTAAAATCACGATATTTTTGATTAAATTCGATCAAATAATCACACGCGAAAGTAATAAAATTTTATCAATTAAATTTGTACGCGATATTAGAGTCCTTGTTCGTCGATCATAATTTAAGCGGTCGTGGTAACGTAGTCTTTTATTTTTTTTTTTTTTTTTTTTTTTTATATTTATTGTTTCGAATATTCGTTTTCGGTATTAGAGTCAGTGCCTTCCTCAAGAGGATAAAGCCTCTCCTGGAACTCAAGTATGTAAGTAGTTTTATATATTGTATTTCAACTTGTCCTATTTATTATATTTTGTTTGAAATATTGTTAATTATAAAATAAGAATGGTTGATAACTTAAAAAGCTGTAAATGTTCTCTTTAATTGAAATAAAGTCTTAAAGTCTTAACGTTAAAATGCAATAAAACTGTCCGATACGTATCAAAAATCACTGAATTGCTAAAGTTCCATGTTTTTTATTGTGCATTAACGATATTAATGATATTTTATGTTTTGTTATAGACATATCACAGCTTCAACTTCCTTGTCTTCTTTGGGAATGCACCAATGGTGGCTCAAAAGCCAAAAATGTAAGTAACTTTGCATATCGTACTTCAATTATGTCTATTCTGTATATTTTTCTTTAACGACTAACAATTAATAGACACAATCCAATTGAAAATTTGTGAGTTTAGCATTTTCTGAGGTTATTCTTTCATTGAAATAAAATAAGAGTTAAAGTCTTAATACCGAATTATGAAACAAATGACTAACATACTTAAAAAATCATTAGATTCTTGATTTTTATATTTTAGACTTTCATATTAGAGTTTTAGTTTTTATACCTATCAAAGTTTATTAGAATTTCAATCTTTATTACTATTAATATTACTAAAGTTAATAAACCTTCATTTTTCATTATCTTCAACTTTTTAAATAATCAGCAATCACTCATCGTGTTTTGCTCTGTAACAGATTGTTCGCAACCTCCATTTCCAACACTGGACCTTACACGGTTCCTGCCTGATGTTAGTCTCCCTGATTATCCGCAGCATCCATGGTACGTCTTCTGTTTCTCCGCTTCGAACGGTGAGTCGCATGCATTTTTGTTCCTCCGGTCACTCAATCATGTCGTAGGATGAAAGGTCCAAATCGGCACGGGTGACCGGTTGTACTACGTAGAAATTTTTGCGAGCATAGTGACCGCGGGTATTTTTTATACCCGTGAGTAGTAACACTCTTTTTTCAAATTTATTAGTTTAGGATAGGTCTTCTTGCACAGCGCGATTATAATAATTAGTTTTTTAATAATTAGGTTAAACATATACACTCGAGAATATATTCGTGTTATTTATAAATGTGCATGTTAATATTTTGTATGAATATTTGCAAATGGCAAATATCTACACGAATATACCTGTATGACATACATATACTTGATCTTAAGTAATGAATTAATCGTGACAATATTAAGTCACGATCGTTTATTTCATTTCGGTTAGAATTTAAAATATGAGTCAAAATTCATTTTTTTCCGTACAAAAATGTGCAAAATTTTACGTGCAAGAAGACACTTCGCGACAGGCAGATTTTTTAATCAAAGCAATAATTTTGAACACTGCTTCTGCACTTTCGAGTATATGCTTTGATAAAGAGATCGCCTGAGATTATTTCTTTCTTAGTAATATATTTAGAGTCAATAATTCTATTTGCATGAGTCTCAGTCTTTTTCTACTAACGCTACTTTTTTCGAAATATTAAAATTTTGTTCTAATTTATTAAATTAATAAAGTAGAGTTACTTAGTTACTATTAAATTAATAAAGTAAATTTAATCAGATGCAAAGTAGTAAAATATAAACTCAAAGAACGTTAGTCCGTTAAATAAAAATTACACAAACTAATCATCTTTTTAGATCAGGATTTTCAGGTTTAACCCTTTCCGTGCCCATTGTCAGGATCTCATTCACGTTCCCAGGTGCTACTTGAATGGGAGAAAGACATTGGGCACGATGGTCTAGAATTAAGTAATGTAATAATTTCTCAGCGACTGACGATGTGTTAGTGTATCGTGCACGACGTATTTTCCACATTATGTGTGAGTGTGTGTTGTTAGGCCGTGGAATTGCGTCGCTTTTTCTCATTCGTTAAAACTTCAAATATTAAAAATGTCGAGACATATATCGATTCAATTTACGTCTCGATACAATCACAATTTGTGATAATATCATCCACGCGATTAAGTGTAACCACGCTTTTTATATTGCCATAAATTACAATTATAATTCCAAGTTTACTTACATTTATTTTAACGATATCATTTCCTCAGACGTGTTTTATCACGTTTTACGCAATGGTCACTAGCCTTCGTCAGTCGATTTCAGGAAAAAGGTAAGTACCTTAGAGTGTGAATGTTGTATTAAGCTCGGGTGTCGGAGGCGTCCCGGGACGTCCTCTCTAGTGTAGGACCTTTGCGCCCGGGTGGTATGTGTGAGAACCGTGGAGTGAGTGTGTTGGTGTGCATGTTTTGCCATTTTTTAAATATAGCGTTAGGTAGGATAGGTAGTATACTTTCTGGTATGTCTGTTAATTATAAGTAGGTAGGGCCGGGCAGGTTGGCACAGTCTCTGGTCGGGTAGGCTCGTTTTCGTGTGACCAACCTGTTTCTGGAAATCTAATTTGAAAAATCGACGGTGAAACTGGCACGAGTAGAGCATGCACTCGTCTCTGGTTTTGCCTTTCGATTTTTCGAATTTCGCGGTCGCGGTCGCGAATGGTCTCGAAACGAACGTTTATTGCTCGAGCACGCACATGCGAGTGAGCAACGATCACTGTTGTGATCGTTGGTCAGTCCATATGCACTTCCATCAGCTTCCGCGGTTTATATTTTTATTTTATAAGTTTTTTTTTTGTTTGCGATTTAGAAGTCTCGAGCTTAGATTTAAGTTTCAGCGGGCATTGCGCCCGAAGAAAGAAGAGGCTATATGCTGAAGAGGCCCGGCAAACTGCCACTCAAGAGGGCAACTACTAATGGCTCCCCATCCTCTGGGTCATCCAGAGCATGGGAAGTCATTATTGTTACTACTTTGTCACTATGCTCGATTTTAGTATTAGTAGTAGTAGTAGTAGTAGTAGTAGTAGTAGTAGTAGTAGTAGTAGTAGTCTTTGTTTTTTTGGCCGATGTATATATCGGTCCATCGCCCCATTGGGCAAATCGCGATTTTTCTTATTAGTGTTTCGACAAGTTAATTACGGGTTGTATTAGAGTTACGAAATAATATTGCTATTTTTCATTAGTGTGGCGAGGGAATGATTACGGTTTGAATTACAGTTGCGATAAAATGATAATCGCGTTTGTTTTAGAGTTGCGAATTACGATATCGCGATTGTCTTTTGCAATTTTTAGAATTTTTTCTGTTTTTCTGTTTAAGTTGCAATACTAGGATATTTAAAGTAGCTTTTTCAAATAGTAAATAGTAATTTTCATTAAATTCACTTTAAGAATTAGCGTTGCGACATTGTTCCATCGCGAGTTCTACTTATTTTTCCTATTAGCGTTGCGATAATGAATGCTCGCGTTTTGTTAAGTAGAGTTGCGTTCACAAACTGCCCAAACCCTCCGACTGCATTTGTCGGACACTGCTCCTGGATCACATGTACAGCCTAAAGAGCTGTACAAGTGTGATCGTTCATCCGCAACCTCCTAAATGGTTGCACTGCGATCTCTCGCTATTAGTGTTGCGTATTGCTTAAATACGAGTGCGTAGATTTATACTTATTAGCGTTGCGTATCAGATATCGGGAATTTTCAGATTTTTCTTTCTTTTTCTTTTTAATAGTAGATTAATTGATATTGCAGATATAACGAAGCACTCGTCGCGTTTGATTTTGAGAATTTTCTGCTTCATAAATATTAGTAATAAATTAGCGTTGCGAAACAAGAATATTCAGTTCCACTCTCGACGTGTTGATCGGGTTTATATAGAGTGGAAGACGATTGAATTTTAGTAGCCCTTCTGGCTACTGCTTTGTTTCTTTTTCAGCGCCCCTTATTAATGCGTCCCTTATTGCTACGTTTATTACTGAAAATACTGCTATAAGACATATTCCTTTGTCAGCGTTAACGTTACCATGACTGCTAAAATACAGAACTTTATTACGAATGTATAATATATATATATATATATATATATATATATATATATATATTTACATGTATGAAATTGTGAGCGATTTCATGCGCAACAAAGTATTATAATGAAATATCTTAATGTTGCTATGAAGGCTTGAAATATTTTTTAAAATTTAATTCATTGCAATTGGAATTAGTGCCGGTGATTGTTCGTTCTTAGAACCATAACTTTTAGAATTTTTTCGACCGCGATATTTTCACTTCAATCTTTTAACAGTAATGTAGAATTTTATAAATATTCGAATTTCATTTGCACGAAACAAAAGTTTCGTCACAAAACAAAGACGTCGTCACGTTTGTAGCAAAAATTCTGCAAAAAATGACTTATGCACATACCTCTCGGTTTATTATGTTGCAAATCACTATGTGGTTGTAGAAAATAACAGATACTGTTAAAAGTTAAAAGATAAAGCAAGTGATTGTATAATAACCGGGGTTTCTCTCATCTTAGTTATTCCAAATGAACTTTTCAATTTTTAATTCAGTTTAAATTCAATTACTTAAAATTCTTGTTTCCAACGTAACCCTAGTTTCGATTAAAAGATACACATGATTCTCTATATTTGCTAAAATTCAATCAATAGTAATTTGATCTATAATTGACCATTATTAATAGTTTATTTTTCATAAAATGTTTCATAAAATGTTCTCGTTTTAAAGATGTCTGTTTCTTCCATATACCAAATCCAGTAAATGAGTTTGTTTCGGATTTATCAATTTACAGAAAATACGTTTCAGTTACATATATGAACATTTCATAGCATATTAAATATGTATGCTAGATGCCCAAATGATTTTTCTTCGATCGTCTGATTGTTCAGGCTTCTTCCCGTTTTCCCATTTTTAAAAGAAGCATATCGCGGTCACGTTGGAGTATATAACTTTTCGATATCTTCATAAGTTTAGTACAACGAGTCGTATGTCTCTTTTGCAAAACTCTAAATTGTATATACAGTGTCAGTACTTTCATTTCCTTTCTGTGGTTCCAAGTTAGACATAAGTACCATTGATACCGAATGTTGTCAGTACGGTTGCGAATTATTGTACAATGTTTGTACCGATCGATGTAATTGTTTTCGCAGATCAATCAGTTGATTAATTTTCAGAAAACGACTACATTGATAAGTACAAACATTGCAAAATAATTCGATACCAAGCTCAGAATCACGCTAATACAGTCCATTTTGGATTACGAAAAGCCACGAAGAGAATTTTGGATAATCTAAACTGGACTGCAACGTGGGACGACATTGGACACCGTGGGACGACATTGGACACCGTGGGACGACATTGGACACCGTTGGACACCGTGGGACGCCGTTGGACAACGTTGGACAACGTTGGACACCGTTGGACGACGTTGGACATCGTTGGACATCGTTGGACATCGTGGGACACCGTTGGACATCGTTGGACAACGTTGGACACCGTTGGACACCGTTGGACACCGTTGGACACCGTTGGACGACGTTGGACATCGTTGGACATCGTTGGACACCGTTGGACACCGTTGGACACCGTTGGACGACGTTGGACACCGTTGGACACCGTTGGACATCGTTGGACACCGTTGGACATCGTTGGACATCGTTGGACACCGTTGGACACCGTTGGACATCGTTGGACATCGTGAGACACCGTTGGACATCGTTGGACACCGTTGGACATCGTTGGACATCGTGGGACACCGTTGGACATCGTTGGACACTATTGGACACCGTTGGACATCGTTGGACGACGTTGGACATCGTTGGACACTGTTGGACGACGTTGGACATCGTTGGACATCGTTGGACACCGTTGGACACCGTTGGACATCGTTGGACATCGTTGGACACTGTTGGACACCGTTGGACACCGTTGGACACCGTTGGACATCGTTGGACATCGTGGGACATCGTTGGATATCGTTGGACACTGTTGGACACCGTTGGACGACGTTGGACATCGTGGGACACCGTTGGACAACGTTGGACACCGTTGGACGACGTTGGACATCGTTGGACATCGTGGGACACCGTTGGACAACGTTGGACACCGTTGGACGACGTTGGACATCGTTGGACATCGTTGGACATCGTGGGACATCGTTGGACATCGTTGGACACTGTTGGACACCGTTGGACATCGTTGGACATCGTTGGACATCGTTGGACATCGTTGGACATCGTTGGACACCGTTGGACATCGTTGGACATCGTTGGACATCGTGGGACACCGTTGGACGACGTTGGACAACGTTGGACACCGTTGGACGACGTTGGACACCGTTGGACATCGTTGGACACCGTTGGACACCGTTGGACGACGTTGGACAACGTTGGACACCGTTGGACGACGTTGGACACCGTTGGACGACGTTGGACATCGTTGGACATCGTTGGACATCGTGGGACACCGTTGGACATCGTTGGACAACGTTGGACAACGTTGGACACCGTTGGACACCGTTGGACATCGTTGGACATCGTTGGACATCGTGGGACACCGTTGGACGACGTTGGACAACGTTGGACACCGTTGGACGACGTTGGACACCGTTGGACATCGTTGGACACCGTTGGACACCGTTGGACGACGTTGGACACCGTTGGACACCGTTGGACATCGTTGGACACGGTTGGACATCGTTGGACACCGTTGGACATCGTTGGACATCGTTGGACACCGTTGGACATCGTTGGACACCGTTGGACACCGTTGGACACCGTTGGACAACGTTGGACAACGTTGGACACCGTTGGACGACGTTGGACATCGTTGGACATCGTTGGACATCGTGGGACACCGTTGGACATCGTTGGACAACGTTGGACAACGTTGGACACCGTTGGACACCGTTGGACATCGTTGGACATCGTTGGACATCGTGGGACACCGTTGGACGACGTTGGACAACGTTGGACACCGTTGGACGACGTTGGACACCGTTGGACATCGTTGGACACCGTTGGACACCGTTGGACGACGTTGGACAACGTTGGACACCGTTGGACGACGTTGGACACCGTTGGACATCGTTGGACACCGTTGGACACCGTTGGACGACGTTGGACATCGTTGGACACCGTTGGACACCGTTGGACACCGTTGGACGACGTTGGACACCGTTGGACACCGTTGGACATCGTTGGACACGGTTGGACATCGTTGGACACCGGTGGACATCGTTGGACATCGTTGGACACCGTTGGACATCGTTGGACACCGTTGGACAGCGTTGGACATCGTTGGACATCGTGGGACACCGTTGGACATCGTTGGACAACGTTGGACAACGTTGGACACCGTTGGACACCGTTGGACATCGTTGGACATCGTTGGACATCGTGGGACACCGTTGGACGACGTTGGACAACGTTGGACACCGTTGGACGACGTTGGACACCGTTGGACATCGTTGGACACCGTTGGACACCGTTGGACGACGTTGGACACCGTTGGACGACGTTGGACATCGTTGGACACCGTTGGACATCGTTGGACACCGTTGGACGACGTTGGACACCGTTGGACATCGTTGGACACGGTTGGACATCGTTGGACAACGTTGGACAACGTTGGACACCGTTGGACACCGTTGGACATCGTTGGACATCGTTGGACATCGTGGGACACCGTTGGACGACGTTGGACAACGTTGGACACCGTTGGACACCGTTGGACATCGTTGGACACGGTTGGACATCGTTGGACACCGTTGGACATCGTTGGACATCGTTGGACATCGTGGGACACCGTTGGACATCGTTGGACAACGTTGGACAACGTTGGACACCGTTGGACACCGTTGGACATCGTTGGACATCGTTGGACATCGTGGGACACCGTTGGACGACGTTGGACAACGTTGGATATCGTGGGACACCGTTGGACATCGTTGGACAACGTTGGACAACGTTGGACACCGTTGGACACCGTTGGACATCGTTGGACATCGTTGGACATCGTGGGACACCGTTGGACGACGTTGGACAACGTTGGACACCGTTGGACGACGTTGGACACCGTTGGACGACGTTGGACACCGTTGGACATCGTTGGACACCGTTGGACACCGTTGGACGACGTTGGACAACGTTGGACACCGTTGGACGACGTTGGACACCGTTGGACGACGTTGGACAACGTTGGACACCGTTGGACGACGTTGGACACCGTTGGACGACGTTGGACACCGTTGGACATCGTTGGACACCGTTGGACACCGTTGGACGACGTTGGACAACGTTGGACACCGTTGGACGACGTTGGACATCGTTGGACACCGTTGGACACCGTTGGACACCGTTGGACGACGTTGGACACCGTTGGACACCGTTGGACATCGTTGGACACCGTTGGACACCGTTGGACATCGTTGGACACCGTTGGACACCGTTGGACACCGTTGGACAACGTTGGACAACGTTGGACACCGTTGGACGACGTTGGACATCGTTGGACGACGTTGGACATCGTTGGACATCGTGGGACACCGTTGGACAACGTTGGACACCGTTGGACGACGTTGGACATCGTTGGACATCGTTGGACATCGTGGGACATCGTTGGACACTATTGGACACCGTTGGACATCGTTGGACGACGTTGGACATCGTTGGACACTGTTGGACGACGTTGGACATCGTTGGACATCGTTGGACACCGTTGGACACCGTTGGACATCGTTGGACATCGTTGGACACTGTTGGACACCGTTGGACACCGTTGGACACCGTTGGACATCGTTGGACATCGTGGGACATCGTTGGACATCGTTGGACACTGTTGGACACCGTTGGACGACGTTGGACATCGTGGGACACCGTTGGACAACGTTGGACACCGTTGGACGACGTTGGACATCGTTGGACACCGTTGGACATCGTTGGACACCGTTGGACACCGTTGGACATCGTTGGACATCGTTGGACATCGTGGGACACCGTTGGACGACGTTGGACAACGTTGGACATCGTGGGACACCGTTGGACATCGTTGGACACCGTTGGACACCGTTGGACATCGTTGGACACCGTTGGACACCGTTGGACACCGTTGGACAACGTTGGACAACGTTGGACACCGTTGGACGACGTTGGACATCGTTGGACATCGTTGGACATCGTGGGACACCGTTGGACAACGTTGGACACCGTTGGACGACGTTGGACATCGTTGGACATCGTGGGACACCGTTGGACAACGTTGGACACCGTTGGACGACGTTGGACATCGTTGGACATCGTTGGACATCGTGGGACATCGTTGGACATCGTTGGACACTGTTGGACACCGTTGGACATCGTTGGACATCGTTGGACACCGTTGGACATCGTTGGACATCGTTGGACACCGTTGGACATCGTTGGACATCGTTGGACATCGTGGGACACCGTTGGACATCGTTGGACAACGTTGGACACCGTTGGACACCGTTGGACACCGTTGGACACCGTTGGACACCGTTGGACAACGTTGGACAACGTTGGACACCGTTGGACGACGTTGGACATCGTAGGACATCGTTGGACATCGTGGGACACCGTTGGACAACGTTGGACACCGTTGGACGACGTTGGACATCGTTGGACATCGTGGGTCACCGTTGGACAACGTTGGACACCGTTGGACGACGTTGGACATCGTTGGACATCGTTGGACATCGTGGGACATCGTTGGACATCGTTGGACACTGTTGGACACCGTTGGACATCGTTGGACATCGTTGGACACCGTTGGACATCGTTGGACATCGTTGGACATCGTTGGACACCGTTGGACACCGTTGGACGACGTTGGACATCGTTCGACATCGTGGGACACCGTTGGACGACGTTGGACAACGTTGGACACCGTTGGACGACGTTGGACACCGTTGGACATCGTTGGACACCGTTGGACACCGTTGGACGACGTTGGACAACGTTGGACACCGTTGGACGACGTTGGACACCGTTGGACATCGTTGGACACCGTTGGACACCGTTGGACGACGTTGGACATCGTTGGACACCGTTGGACACCGTTGGACACCGTTGGACGACGTTGGACACCGTTGGACACCGTTGGACATCGTTGGACACGGTTGGACATCGTTGGACACCGGTGGACATCGTTGGACATCGTTGGACACCGTTGGACATCGTTGGACACCGTTGGACAGCGTTGGACACCGTTGGACACCGTTGGACACCGTTGGACACCGTTGGACAACGTTGGACAACGTTGGACACCGTTGGACGACGTTGGACATCGTTGGACATCGTTGGACATCGTGGGACACCGTTGGACATCGTTGGACAACGTTGGACAACGTTGGACACCGTTGGACACAGTTGGACATCGTTGGACATCGTTGGACATCGTGGGACACCGTTGGACGACGTTGGACAACGTTGGACACCGTTGGACGACGTTGGACACCGTTGGACGACGTTGGACACCGTTGGACATCGTTGGACACCGTTGGACACCGTTGGACGACGTTGGACAACGTTGGACACCGTTGGACGACGTTGGACACCGTTGGACATCGTTGGACACCGTTGGACACCGTTGGACGACGTTGGACATCGTTGGACACCGTTGGACATCGTTGGACACCGTTGGACACCGTTGGACGACGTTGGACATCGTTGGACACCGTTGGACATCGTGGGACACCGTTGGACATCGTTGGACATCGTGGGACACCGTTGGACACCGTTGGACGACGTTGGACATCGTTGGACACCGTTGGACACAGTTGGACATCGTTGGACATCGTTGGACATCGTGGGACACCGTTGGACGACGTTGGACAACGTTGGACACCGTTGGACGACGTTGGACACCGTTGGACGACGTTGGACACCGTTGGACATCGTTGGACACCGTTGGACACCGTTGGACGACGTTGGACAACGTTGGACACCGTTGGACGACGTTGGACACCGTTGGACATCGTTGGACACCGTTGGACACCGTTGGACGACGTTGGACACCGTTGGACAACGTTGGACACCGTTGGACACCGTTGGACATCGTTGGACACGGTTGGACGACGTTGGACACCGTTGGACACCGTTGGACACCGTTGGACGACGTTGGACATCGTTGGACACCGTTGGACACCGTTGGACACCGTTGGACACCGTTGGACATCGTGGGACACCGTTGGACATCGTTGGACACCGTTGGACACCGTTGGACGACGTTGGACATCGTTGGACACCGTTGGACACTGTTGGACACCGTTGGACATCGTTGGACATCGTTGGACACCGTTGGACATCGTTGGACATCGTTGGACACCGTTGGACACCGTTGGACATCGTTGGACACGGTTGGACGACGTTGGACACCGTTGGACACCGTTGGACACCGTTGGACGACGTTGGACATCGTTGGACACCGTTGGACACCGTTGGACACCGTTGGACACCGTTGGACATCGTGGGACACCGTTGGACATCGTTGGACACCGTTGGACACCGTTGGACGACGTTGGACATCGTTGGACACCGTTGGACACCGTTGGACACCGTTGGACACCGTTGGACATCGTGGGACACCGTTGGACATCGTTGGACATCGTGGGACACCGTTGGACATCGTTGGACAACGTTGGACACGGTTGGACGACGTTGGACACCGTTGGACGACGTTGGACACCGTTGGACATCGTTGGACATCGTTGGACATCGTGGGACACCGTTGGACATCGTTGGACACCGTTGGACACCGTTGGACATCGTGGGACACCGTTGGACATCGTTGGACACCGTTGGACACCGTTGGACGACGTTGGACATCGTTGGACACCGTTGGACACCGTTGGACATCGTGGGACACCGTTGGACATCGTTGGACACCGTTGGACACCGTTGGACACCGTTGGACATCGCTGGACACCGTTGGACGACGTTGGACACCGTTGGACATCGTTGGACATCGTTGGACATCGTTGGACACCGTAGAATGCGTGCGTTTTAGGCTTAATTAATCGTAAGATAGATACATATGTTAAGTGCATTGTGAGCTCATTCTGTACAACGATACTTATCCATCTTGGAACGAAAAATTGTACCCGCGATTTGTCGGTTCGCGATCACTCAGTTCTTTCAAACTGTCGCGTGGCGTACTCGCTCGCGCGTATCCCGGGTACGTGCGGGTCAACGTGCACTGGAAAACTCTTTGGATTCGTAAGGCGGCCGAAGCACACCTCAGTCTTGGTGACTGCTCGACGACTGCTCGACGTTCGCACCGAATCGCGGGAGTTGTCGTCGCGCCGCTGATGCTTGCGAATCTGTTGGGGATTCAGTCGTGGATCTGCACTCCTGTCCGATTGGTACTTCGGTACTCGGGCAGGGACCTGTAATTTCACGTCCTCCGTAATTCTGTTCGGGCCCGCGGGGGTGGGCCCCACTGTTCATTTGAGGCTTCTGCCTTCGTAATTCTGATCAGCGGCCCCTCCCCGGGTTCCACATGTTCAGTTGGAGTGTGTTAAGTTGCCGGCCTATGTGCTGGATCCACGGCTGGATCACCAGCGGATCACTGGCATCATCGGTCGGCGCCATCGACCGCGACTCGTATAAGTTTCGAACGGCGAATCAGGAATCGAGTTATGGTCAATACTTGGGCTTTCAGCTAATCCTTCGGGTTATCCGGTGCACCGGGGTACGTCGCATAAGTTCGTTAGTTCGTTCGTTAGCTTCATTTTCTTTCATTCGTTCCAAGTTAGATAAATGTGTCTTTGATACCGAATGCTGCCAGTAGGGGTACCAATTATTGTACAATATTTGTACTGATCTATGTAATCGGTGTGTGGGAGATAGCTGTGGCGTTATGTATGCTTTGCTCCACGTTTGTAAAGATTCATGTAAGCGCTGCGTTGGAAATATGTGTTTCGCAGTTAGGGTACGAAACAACTATTTCTTTACGCAGGCCCATGGTCAAGTAGAGTCCTAACTCGACATTCTGCCAATGTTTTGAATGTCGAGATGGATGTATAAAGTTAAATAACCCATGGGCGGGTCTCTTGCGCAGTCACCTCCACGTAGTGAGACCTGGTAATTGGCATCGTTTTCCAAAAAATTAATCCGTTGATTAATCTTTGGAAAACGATGCCAAGCTAAGAACTACGCACCAGTCCGGTTTGGATCTCCAAATGCCGCTAAAAGCATTTTGGATGATCTGGACTGGACTTCAACGTTGGACAACGTTGGATATCGTTGGACATCGTTGGACACCGTAGAATGCGTGCGTTTTAGGCTTAATTAATCGTAAGATAGATACATATGTTAAGTGCATTGTGAGCTCATTCTGTACAACGATACTTATCCATCTTGGAACGAAAAATTGTACCCGCGATTTGTCGGTTCGCGATCACTCAGTTCTTTCAAACTGTCGCGTGGCGTACTCGCTCGCGCGTATCCCGGGTACGTGCGGGTCAACGTGCACTGGAAAACTCTTTGGATTCGTAAGGCGGCCCAAGCACACCTCAGTCTTGGTGACTGCTCGACGACTGCTCGACGTTCGCACCGAATCGCGGGAGTTGTCGTCGCGCCGCTGATGCTTGCGAATCTGTTGGGGATTCAGTCGTGGATCTGCACTCCTGTCCGATTGGTACTTCGGTACTCGGGCAGGGACCTGTAATTTCACGTCCTCCGTAATTCTGTTCGGGCCCGCGGGGGTGGGCCCCACTGTTCAGTTGAGGCTTCTGCCTTCGTAATTCTGTTCAGCGGCCCCTCCCCGGGTTCCACATGTTCAGTTGGAGTGTGTTAAGTTGCCGGCCTATGTGCTGGATCCACGGCTGGATCACCAGCGGATCACTGGCATCATCGGTCGGCGCCATCGACCGCGACTCGTATAAGTTTCGAACGGCGAAGCAGGAATCGAGTTATGGTCAATACTTGGGCTTTCCGCTAATCCTTCGGGTTATCCGGTGCACCGGGGTACGTCGCATAAGTTCGTTAGTTCGTTCGTTAGCTTCATTTTCTTTCATTCGTTCCAAGTTAGATAAATGTGTCTTTGATACCGAATGCTGCCAGTAGGGGTACCAATTATTGTACAATATTTGTACTGATCTATGTAATCGGTGTGTGGGAGATAGCTGTGGCGTTATGTATGCTTTGCTCCACGTTTGTAAAGATTCATGTAAGCGCTGCGTTGGAAATATGTGTTTCGCAGTTAGGGTACGAAACAACTATTTCTTTACGCAGGCCCATGGTCAAGTAGAGTCGTAACTCGACATTCTGCCAATGGGCTGAATGTCGAGATGGATGTATAAAGTTAAATAACCCATGGGCGGGTCTCTTGCGCAGTCACCTCCACGTAGTGAGACCTGGTAATTGGCATCGTTTTCCAAAAAATTAATCAGTTGATTAATCTTTGGAAAACGATACCAAGCTAAGAACTACGCAGCAGTCCGGTTTGGATCTCCAAATGCCGCTAAAAGCATTTTGGATGATCTGGACTGGACTTCAACGTTGGACAACGTTGGATATCGTTGGACATCGTTGGACACCGTAGAATGCGTGCGTTTTAGGCTTAATTAATCGTAAGATAGATACATATGTTAAGTGCATTGTGAGCTCATTCTGTACAACGATACTTATCCATCTTGGAACGAAAAATTGTACCCGCGATTTGTCGGTTCGCGATCACTCAGTTCTTTCAAACTGTCGCGTGGCGTACTCGCTCGCGCGTATCCCGGGTACGTGCGGGTCAACGTGCACTGGAAAACTCTTTGGATTCGTAAGGCGGCCCAAGCACACCTCAGTCTTGGTGACTGCTCGACGACTGCTCGACGTTCGCACCGAATCGCGGGAGTTGTCGTCGCGCCGCTGATGCTTGCGAATCTGTTGGGGATTCAGTCGTGGATCTGCACTCCTGTCCGATTGGTACTTCGGTACTCGGGCAGGGACCTGTAATTTCACGTCCTCCGTAATTCTGTTCGGGCCCGCGGGGGTGGGCCCCACTGTTCAGTTGAGGCTTCTGCCTTCGTAATTCTGTTCAGCGGCCCCTCCCCGGGTTCCACATGTTCAGTTGGAGTGTGTTAAGTTGCCGGCCTATGTGCCTGATCCACGGCTGGATCACCAGCGGATCACTGGCATCATCGGTCGGCGCCATCGACCGCGACTCGTATAAGTTTCGAACGGCGAAGCAGGAATCGAGTTATGGTCAATACTTGGGCTTTCCGCTAATCCTTCGGGTTATCCGGTGCACCGGGGTACGTCGCGTAAGTTCGTTAGTTCGTTCGTCAGCTTCATTTTCTTTCATTCGTTACAAGTTAGATAAATGTGTCTTTGATACCGAATGCTGCCAGTAGGGGTACAAATTATTGTACAATATTTGTACTGATCTATGTAATCGGTGTGTGGGAGATAGCTGTGGCGTTATGTATGCTTTGCTCCACGTTTGTAAAGATTCATGTAAGCGCTGCGTTGGAAATATGTGTTTCGCAGTTAGGGTACGAAACAACTATTTCTTTACGCAGGCCCATGGTCAAGTAGAGTCGTAACTCGACATTCTGCCAATGGGCTGAATGTCGAGATGGATGTATAAAGTTAAATAACCCATGGGCGGGTCTCTTGCGCAGTCACCTCCACGTAGTGAGACCTGGTAATTGGCATCGTTTTCCAAAAAATTAATCCGTTGATTAATCTTTGGAAAACGATGCCAAGCTAAGAACTACGCAGCAGTCCGGTTTGGATCTCCAAATGCCGCTAAAAGCATTTTGGATGATCTGGACTGGACTTCAACGTTGGACAACGTTGGACATCGTTGGACATCGTTGGACACCGTAGAATGCGTGCGTTTTAGGCTTAATTAATCGTAAGATAGATACATATGTTAAGTGCATTGTGAGCTCATTCTGTACAACGATACTTATCCATCTTGGAACGCAAAATTGTTCCCGCGATTTGTCGGTTCGCGATCACTCATTTCTTTCAAACTGTCGCGTGGCGTACTCGCTCGCGCGTATCCCGGGTACGTGCGGGTCAACGTGCACTGGAAAACTCTTTGGATTCGTAAGGCGGCCCAAGCACACCTCAGTCTTGGTGACTGCTCGACGATTGCTCGACGTTCGCACCGAATCGCGGGAGTTGTCGTCGCGCCGCTGATGCTTGCGAATCTGTTGGGGATTCAGTCGTGGATCTGCACTCCTGTCCGATTGGTACTTCGGTACTCGGGCAGGGACCTGTAATTTCACGTCCTCCGTAATTCTGTTCGGGCCCGCGGGGGTGGGCCCCACTGTTCAGTTGAGGCTTCTGCCTTCGTAATTCTGTTCAGCGGCCCCTCCCCGGGTTCCACATGTTCAGTTGGAGTGTGTTAAGTTGCCGGCCTATGTGCTGGATCCACGGCTGGATCACCAGCGGATCACTGGCATCATCGGTCGGCGCCATCGACCGCGACTCGTATAAGTTTCGAACGGCGAAGCAGGAATCGAGTTATGGTCAATACTTGGGCTTTCCGCTAATCCTTCGGGTTATCCGGTGCACCGGGGTACGTCGCATAAGTTCGTTAGTTCGTTCGTTAGCTTCATTTTCTTTCATTCGTTCCAAGTTAGATAAATGTGTCTTTGATACCGAATGCTGCCAGTAGGGGTACCAATTATTGTACAATATTTGTACTGATCTATGTAATCGGTGTGTGGGAGATAGCTGTGGCGTTATGTATGCTTTGCTCCACGTTTGTAAAGATTCATGTAAGCGCTGCGTTGGAAATATGTGTTTCGCAGTTAGGGTACGAAACAACTGTTTCTTTACGCAGGCCCATGGTCAAGTAGAGTCGTAACTCGACATTCTGCCAATGGGTTGAATTTCGAGATGGATGTATAAAGTTAAATAACCCATGGGCGGGTCTCTTGCGCAGTCACCTCCACGTAGTGAGACCTGGTAATTGGCATCGTTTTCCAAAAAATTACTCAGTTGATTAATCTTTGGAAAACGATACCAAGCTAAGAACTACGCAGCAGTCCGGTTTGGATCTCCAAATGCCGCTAAAAGCATTTTGGATGATCTGGACTGGACTTCAACGTTGGACAACGTTGGACATCGTTGGACATCGTTGGACACCGTTGGACACCGTTGGACATCGTTGGACGACGTTGGACATCGTTGGACACCGTTGGACGACGTTGGACACCGTTGGACACCGTTGGACACCGTTGGACGACGTTGGACACCGTTGGACAACGTTGGACACCGTTGGACACCGTTGGACATCGTGGGACACCGTTGGACACCGTTGGACATCGTTGGACACCGTTGGACATCGTTGGACACCGTTGGACACCGTTGGACACCGTTGGACATCGTTGGACATCGTTGGACACCGTTGGACACCGTTGGACACCGCTGGACATCGTTGGACATCGTGGGACATCGTGGGACATCGTTGGACATCGTTGGACACTGTTGGACACCGTTGGACATCGTTGGACATCGTTGGACACCGTTGGACATCGTTGGACATCGTGGGACACGGTTGGACGACGTTGGACACCGTTGGACACCGCTGGACATCGTTGGACATCGTGGGACACCGTCGGACATCGTTGGACACCGTTGGACATCGTTGGACATCGTTGGACATCGTTGGACACCGTTGGACATCGTTGGACACCGTTGGACATCGTTGGACACCGTTGGACACCGTTGGACACCGTTAGACAACGTTGGACAACGTTGGACACCGTTGGACGACGTTGGACACCGTTGGACATCGTTGGACATCGTTGGACATCGTGGGACACCGTTGGACATCGTTGGACATCGTTGGACACCGTTGGACATCGTTGGACGACGTTGGACATCGTTGGACATCGTTGGACATCGTTGGACACCGTTGGACACCGTTGGACATCGTTGGACACCGTGGGACACCGTTGGACATCGTTGGACACCGTTGGACACCGTTGGACACCGTTGGACATCGTTGGACACCGTTGGACGACGTTGGACACCGTTGGACACCGTTGGACACCGTTGGACATCGTTGGACTTCGTGGGACACCGTTGGACGACGTTGGACACCGTTGGACATCGTTGGACATCGTTGGACAACGTTGGACAACGTTGGACACCGTTGGACGACGTTGGACACCGTTGGACACCGTTGGACACCGTTGGACATCGTTGGACACCGTCGGACGACGTTGGACACCGTTGGACACCGTTGGACACCGTTTGACATCGTTGGACTTCGTGGGACACCGTTGGACGACGTTGGACACCGTTGGACATCGTTGGACATCGTTGGACAACGTTGGACAACGTTGGACACCGTTGGACGACGTTGGACACCGTTGGACATCGTTGGACATCGTTGGACACCGTTGGACACCGTTGGACTTCGTGGGACACCGTTGGACACTGTTGGACATCGTTGGACACCGTTGGACGACGTTGGACACCGGTGGACACCGTTGGACGACGTTGGACACCGTTGGACACCGCTGGACATCGTTGGACATCGTGGGACACCGTTGGACATCGTTGGACACCGTTGGACATCGTGGGACATCGTTGGACACGGTTGGACATCGTTGGACATCGTTGGACATCGTGGGACATCGTTGGACACCGTTGGACACCGTTGGACATCGTTGGACACCGTTGGACACCGTTGGACATCGTGGGACACCGTTGGACACCGTTGGACATCGTTGGACACCGTTGGACGACGTTGGACACCGTTGGACACCGTTGGACACCGTTGGACACCGTTGGACATCGTTGGACATCGTGGGACACCGTTGGACGACGTTGGACACCGTTGGACATCGTTGGACATCGTTGGACATCGTGGGACATCGTTGGACATCGTTGGACACTGTTGGACATCGTGGGACATCGTTGGATATCGTTGGACACTGTTGGACACCGTTGGACATCGTTGGACGACGTTGGACATCGTTGGACACTGTTGGACGACGTTGGACATCGTTGGACATCGTTGGACACCGTTGGACACCGTTGGACATCGTTGGACACCGTGGGACACCGTTGGACACCGTTGGACATCGTGGGACACCGTTGGACATCGTTGGACATCGTTGGACATCGTGGGACACCGTTGGACATCGTTGGACACCGTTGGACACCGTTGGACATCGTTGGACATCGTTGGACACCGTTGGACACCGTTGGACATCGTTGGACACCGTGGGACACCGTTGGACATCGTTGGACACCGTTGGACACCGTTGGACACCGTTGGACATCGTTGGACGACGTTGGACATCGTCGGACATCGTTGGACATCGTTGGACACCGTTGGACACCGTTGGACATCGTTGGACACCGTTGGACGACGTTGGACACCGTTGGACATCGTTGGACATCGTTGGACACCGTTGGACACCGTTGGACACCGTTGGACATCGTTGGACATCGTTGGACACCGTTGGACACCGTTGGACATCGTGGGACACCGTTGGACACCGTTGGACATCGTTGGACACCGTTGGACGACGTTGGACACCGTTGGACACCGTTGGACACCTTTGGACACCGTTGGACATCGTAGGACATCGTGGGACACCGTTGGACGACGTTGGACACCGTTGGACATCGTTGGACATCGTTGGACAACGTTGGACAACGTTGGACACCGTTGGACGACGTTGGACACCGTTGGACATCGTTGGACATCGTTGGACACCGTTGGACACCGTTGGACATCGTGGGACACCGTTGGACACCGTTGGACATCGTTGGACACCGTTGGACGACGTTGGACACCGGTGGACACCGTTGGACGACGTTGGACACCGTTGGACACCGCTGGACATCGTTGGACATCGTGGGACACCGTTGGACATCGTTGGACACCGTTGGACACCGTTGGACATCGTTGGACATCGTTGGACACCGTTGGACACCGTTGGACACCGTTGGACACCGTTGGACATCGTTGGACACCGTTGGACGACGTTGGACACCGTTGGACATCGTTGGACATCGTTGGACACCGTTGGACACCGTTGGACACCGTTGGACACCGTTGGACATCGTTGGACATCGTTGGACACCGTTGGACACCGCTGGACATCGTGGGACACCGTTGGACACCGTTGGACATCGTTGGACACCATTGGACGACGTTGGACACCGTTGGACACCGTTGGACACCGTTGGACACCGTTGGACATCGTTGGACATCGTGGGACACCGTTGGACGACGTTGGACACCGTTGGACATCGTTGGACATCGTTGGACATCGTGGGACATCGTTGGACATCGTTGGACACTGTTGGACACCGTTGGACATCGTTGGACGACGTTGGACATCGTTGGACACTGTTGGACACCGTTGGACACCGTTGGACACTGTTGGACGACGTTGGACATCGTTGGACATCGTTGGACACCGTTGGACACCGCTGGACATCGTTGGACATCGTTGGACATCGTGGGACATCGTTGGACAACGTTGGACGACGTTGGACATCGTTGGACATCGTGGGACATCGTTGGACAACGTTGGACATCGTTGGACACCGTTTGACACCGTTGGACATCGTGGGACACCGTTGGACACCGTTGGACATCGTTGGACACCGTTGGACGACGTTGGACACCGTTGGACACCGTTGGACACCGTTGGACGACGTTGGACACCGTTGGACAACGTTGGACACCGTTGGACACCGTTGGACATCGTGGGACACCGTTGGACACCGTTGGACATCGTTGGACACCGTTGGACATCGTTGGACACCGTTGGACACCGTTGGACACCGTTGGACATCGTTGTACATCGTTGGACACCGTTGGACACCGTTGGACACCGCTGGACATCGTTGGACATCGTGGGACATCGTGGGACATCGTTGGACATCGTTGGACACTGTTGGACACCGTTGGACATCGTTGGACACCGTTGGACACCGTTGGACATCGTGGGACACCGTTGGACACCGTTGGACATCGTTGGACACCGTTGGACGACGTTGGACACCGTTGGACACCGTTGGACACCGTTGGACACCGTTGGACACCGTTGGACATCGTTGGACATCGTGGGACACCGTTGGACGACGTTGGACACCGTTGGACATCGTTGGACATCGTTGGACAACGTTGGACAACGTTGGACACCGTTGGACGACGTTGGACACCGTTGGACATCGTTGGACATCGTTGGACACCGTTGGACACCGTTGGACATCGTTGGACATCGTGGGACACCGTTGGACACCGATGGACACCGTTGGACATCGTGGGACACCGTTGGACACCGTTGGACATCGTTGGAAGACGTTGGACACCGTTGGACACCGTTGGACACCGTTGGACGACGTTGGACATCGTTGGACACCGTTGGACATCGTTGGACACCGTTGGACACCGTTGGACACCGTTGGACATCGTTGGACATCGTTGGACACCGTTGGACACCGTTGGACACCGCTGGACATCGTTGGACATCGTTGGACATCGTGGGACATCGTTGGACATCGTTGGACACTGTTGGACACCGTTGGACATCGTTGGACGACGTTGGACATCGTTGGACACTGTTGGACACCGTTGGACAAAGTTGGACACTGTTGGACGACGTTGGACACCGTTGGACATCGTGGGACATCGTTGGACACCGTTGGACATCGTTGGACATCGTTGGACATCGTGGGACATCGTTGGACACCGTTGGACACCGTTGGACATCTTTGGACATCGTGGGACACCGTTTTACATCGTGGGACACCGTTGGACATCGTTGGACATCGTTCTACATCGTTGGACATCGTTGGACATCGTTGGACACCGTTGGACATCGTGGGACACTGTTGGACAACGTTGGACACTGTTGGACACCGTTGGACATCGTTGGACGACGTTGGACATCGTTGGACACTGTTGGACGACGTTGGACATCGTTGGACATCGTTGGACACCGTTGGACACCGTTGGACATCGTTGGACACCGTGGGACACCGTTGGACACCGTTGGACATCGTGGGACACCGTTGGACATCGTTGCACATCGTGGGACACCGTTGGACATCGTTGGGCACCGTTGGACACCGTTGGACATCGTGGGACACCGTTGGACACCGTTGGACATCGTTGGACACCGTTGGACGACGTTGGACACCGTTGGACACCGTTGGACACCGTTGGACACCGTTGGACACCGTTGGACATCGTTGGACATCGTTGGACACCGTTGGACATCGTTGGACATCGTGGGACGCCGTTGGACGACGTTGGACACCGTTGGACACCGCTGGACATCGTTGGACATCGTTGGACACTGTTGGACGACGTTGGACGACGTTGGACACCGTTGGACATCGTGGGACATCGTTGGACATCGTTGGACACCGTTGGACATCGTGGGACACCGTTGGACACCGTTGGACGACGTTGGACACCGTTGGACATCGTTGGACATCGTTGGACACTGTTGGACACCGTTGGACATCGTTGGACACTGTTGGACGACGTTGGACACCGTTGGACACCGCTGGACATCGTTGGACATCGTTGGACATCGTGGGACATCGTTGGACATCGTTGGACACTGTTGGACACCGTTGGACATCGTTGGACGACGTTGGACACCGTTGGACATCGTTGGACATCGTGGGACACCGTTGGACGACGTTGGACACCGTTGGACATCGTTGGACATCGTTGGACAACGTTGGACAACGTTGGACACCGTTGGACGACGTTGGACACCGTTGGACATCGTTGGACATCGTTGGACACCGTTGGACACCGTTGGACATCGTTGGACACCGTGGGACACCGTTGGACACCGTTGGACATCGTGGGACACCGTTGGACATCGTTGCACATCTTGGGACACCGTTGGACATCGTTGGGCACCGTTGGACACCGTTGGACATCGTGGGACACCGTTGGACACCGTTGGACATCGTTGGACACCGTTGGACGACGTTGGACACCGTTGGACACCGTTGGACACCGTTGGACATCGTTGGACACCGTTGGACATCGTGGGACACCGTTGGACACCGTTGGACATCGTTGGACACCGTTGGACGACGTTGGACACCGTTGGACACCGTTGGACATCGTTGGACATCGTGGGACACCGTTGGACGACGTTGGACACCGTTGGACGACGTTGGACACCGTTGGACATCGTTGGACATCGTTGGACACTGTTGGACACCGTTGGACATCGTTGGACACTGTTGGACGACGTTGGACACCGTTGGACACCGCTGGACATCGTTGGACATCGTTGGACATCGTGGGACATCGTTGGACATCGTTGGACACTGTTGGACACCGTTGGACATCGTTGGACGACGTTGGACACCGTTGGACATCGTTGGACATCGTGGGACACCGTTGGACGACGTTGGACAACGTTGGACACCGTTGGACGACGTTGGACACCGTTGGACATCGTTGGACATCGTTGGACATCGTTGGACATCGTTGGACACCGTTGGACATCGTGGGACACTGTTGGACAACGTTGGACACTGTTGGACACCGTTGGACATCGTTGGACGACGTTGGACATCGTTGGACACTGTTGGACGACGTTGGACATCGTTGGACATCGTTGGACACCGTTGGACACCGTTGGACATCGTTGGACACCGTTGGACACCGTTGGACATCGTTGGACACCGTGGGACACCGTTGGACACCGTTGGACATCGTGGGACACCGTTGGACATCGTTGCACATCGTGGGACACCGTTGGACATCGTTGGGCACCGTTGGACACCGTTGGACATCGTGGGACACCGTTGGACATCGTTGGACACTGTTGGACACCGTTGGACATCGTTGGACGACGTTGGACACCGTTGGACATCGTTGGACATCGTGGGACACCGTTGGACGACGTTGGACAACGTTGGACACCGTTGGACGACGTTGGACACCGTTGGACATCGTTGGACATCGTTGGACATCGTTGGACATCGTTGGACACCGTTGGACATCGTGGGACACTGTTGGACAACGTTGGACACTGTTGGACACCGTTGGACATCGTTGGACGACGTTGGACATCGTTGGACACTGTTGGACGACGTTGGACATCGTTGGACATCGTTGGACACCGTTGGACACCGTTGGACATCGTTGGACACCGTGGGACACCGTTGGACATCGTTGGACACCGTGGGACACCGTTGGACACCGTTGGACATCGTGGGACACCGTTGGACATCGTTGCACATCGTGGGACACCGTTGGACATCGTTGGGCACCGTTGGACACCGTTGGACATCGTGGGACACCGTTGGACACCGTTGGACGACGTTGGACATCGTTGGACACTGTTGGACGACGTTGGACATCGTTGGACATCGTTGGACACCGTTGGACACCGTTGGACATCGTTGGACACCGTGGGACACCGTTGGACACCGTTGGACATCGTGGGACACCGTTGGACATCGTTGCACATCGTGGGACACCGTTGGACATCGTTGGGCACCGTTGGACACCGTTGGACATCGTGGGACACCGTTGGACACCGTTGGACATCGTTGGACACCGTTGGACGACGTTGGACACCGTTGGACACCGTTGGACACCGTTGGACATCGTTGGACACCGTTGGACATCGTGGGACACCGTTGGACACCGTTGGACATCGTTGGACACCGTTGGACGACGTTGGACACCGTTGGACACCGTTGGACATCGTTGGACATCGTGGGACACCGTTGGACGACGTTGGACACCGTTGGACATCGTTGGACACTGTTGGACGACGTTGGACGACGTTGGACACCGTTGGACATCGTGGGACATCGTTGGACATCGTTGGACATCGTTGGACACCGTTGGACACCGTTGGACACCGTTGGACGACGTTGGACACCGTTGGACAACGTTGGACACCGTTGGACACCGTTGGACAACGTTGGACACCGTTGGACACCGTTGGACATCGTGGGACACCGTTGGACACCGTTGGACATCGTTGGACACCGTTGGACATCGTTGGACACCGTTGGACACCGTTGGACACCGTTGGACATCGTTGGACATCGTTGGACACCGTTGGACACCGTTGGACACCGCTGGACATCGTTGGACATCGTGGGACATCGTGGGACATCGTTGGACATCGTTGGACACTGTTGGACGACGTTGGACACCGTTGGACACCGTTGGACATCGTTGGACACCGTGGGACACCGTTGGACACCGTTGGACATCGTGGGACACCGTTGGACATCGTTGCACATCGTGGGACACCGTTGGACATCGTTGGGCACCGTTGGACACCGTTGGACACCGTTGGACACCGTTGGACACCGTTGGACATCGTTGGACACCGTTGGACATCGTGGGACACCGTTGGACATCGTTGGACACCGTTGGACGACGTTGGACACCGTTGGACACCGTTGGACATCGTTGGACATCGTGGGACACCGTTGGACGACGTTGGACACCGTTGGACATCGTTGGACGACGTTGGACACCGTTGGACATCGTTGGACACTGTTGGACGACGTTGGACGACGTTGGACACCGTTGGACACCGTTGGACATCGTTGGACACCGTTGGACACCGTTGGACACCGTTGGACATCGTTGGACATCGTTGGACACCGTTGGACACCGTTGGACACCGCTGGACATCGTTGGACATCGTGGGACATCGTGGGACATCGTTGGACATCGTTGGACACTGTTGGACACCGTTGGACACTGTTGGACACCGTTGGACATCGTTGGACATCGTTGGACACCGTTGGACATCGTTGGACATCGTTGGACACCGTTGGACACCGTTGGACACCGTTGGACACCGTTGGACATCGTTGGACATCGTTGGACACTGTTGGACACCGTTGGACATCGTTGGACACTGTTGGACGACGTTGGACACCGTTGGACACCGTTGGACATCGTTGGACACCGTGGGACACCGTTGGACACCGTTGGACATCGTGGGACACCGTTGGACATCGTTGCACATCGTGGGACACCGTTGGACATCGTTGGGCACCGTTGGACACCGTTGGACATCGTGGGACACCGTTGGACACTGTTGGACATCGTTCTACACCGTTGGACGACGTTGGACACCGTTGGACACCGTTGGACACCGTTGGACATCGTTGGACACCGTTGGACATCGTGGGACACCGCTGGACACCGTTGGACACCGTTGGACACCGTTGGACGACGTTGGACACCGTTGGACACCGTTGGACATCGTTGGACATCGTGGGACACCGTTGGACGACGTTGGACACCGTTGGACATCGTTGGACACCGTTGGACATCGTGGGACACCGTTGGACATCGTTGCACATCGTGGGACACCGTTGGACATCGTTGGGCACCGTTGGACACCGTTTCACAACGTGGGACACCGTTGGACACCGTTGGACGACGTTGGACATCGTTGGACACTGTTGGACGACGTTGGACATCGTTGGACATCGTTGGACACCGTTGGACACCGTTGGACATCATTGGACACCGTGGGACACCGTTGGACACCGTTGGACATCGTGGGACACCGTTGGACATCGTTGCACATCGTGGGACACCGTTGGACATCGTTGGGCACCGTTGGACACCGTTGGACATCGTGGGACACCGTTGGACACCGTTGGACATCGTTGGACACCGTTGGACGACGTTGGACACCGTTGGACACCGTTGGACACCGTTGGACATCGTTGGACACCGTTGGACATCGTGGGACACCGTTGGACACCGTTGGACATCGTTGGACACCGTTGGACGACGTTGGACACCGTTGGACACCGTTGGACATCGTTGGACATCGTGGGACACCGTTGGACGACGTTGGACACCGTTGGACATCGTTGGACACTGTTGGACGACGTTGGACGACGTTGGACACCGTTGGACATCGTGGGACATCGTTGGACATCGTTGGACACCGTTGGACATCGTGGGACACCGTTGGACACCGTTGGACGACGTTGGACACCGTTGGACATCGTTGGACATCGTTGGACACTGTTGGACACCGTTGGACATCGTTGGACACTGTTGGACGACGTTGGACACCGTTGGACACCGCTGGACATCGTTGGACATCGTTGGACATCGTGGGACATCGTTGGACATCGTTGGACACTGTTGGACACCGTTGGACATCGTTGGACGACGTTGGACACCGTTGGACATCGTTGGACATCGTGGGACACCGTTGGACGACGTTGGACACCGTTGGACATCGTTGGACATCGTGGGACAACGTTGGACAACGTTGGACACCGTTGGACGACGTTGGACACCGTTGGACATCGTTGGACATCGTTGGACACCGTTTGACACCGTTGGACATCGTGGGACACCGTTGGACACCGTTGGACATCGTTGGACACCGTTGGACGACGTTGGACACCGTTGGACACCGCTGGACATCGTTGGACACCGTTGGACATCGTTGGACATCGTTGGACATCGTTGGACACCGTTGGACACCGTTGGACATCGTTGGACATCGTTGGACACTGTTGGACACCGTTGGACATCGTTGGACACTGTTGGACGACGTTGGACACCGTTGGACATCGTGGGACATCGTTGGACATCGTTGGACACCGTTGGACGACGTTGGACACCGTTGGACACCGTTGGACACCGTTGGACGACGTTGGACACCGTTGGACAACGTTGGACACCGTTGGACACCGTTGGACATCGTGGGACACCGTTGGACACCGTTGGACATCGTTGGACACCGTTGGACATCGTTGGACACCGTTGGACACCGTTGGACACCGTTGGACATCGTTGGACATCGTTGGACACCGTTGGACACCGTTGGACACCGCTGGACATCGTTGGACATCGTGGGACATCGTGGGACATCGTTGGACATCGTGGGACACCGTTGGACACCGTTGGACATCGTTGGACACCGTTGGACGACGTTGGACACCGTTGGACACCGTTGGACACCTTTGGACACCGTTGGACATCGTAGGACATCGTGGGACACCGTTGGACGACGTTGGACACCGTTGGACATCGTTGGACATCGTTGGACAACGTTGGACAACGTTGGACACCGTTGGACGACGTTGGACACCGTTGGACATCGTTGGACATCGTTGGACACCGTTGGACACCGTTGGACATCGTGGGACACCGTTGGACACCGTTGGACATCGTTGGACACCGTTGGACGACGTTGGACACCGGTGGACACCGTTGGACGACGTTGGACACCGTTGGACACCGCTGGACATCGTTGGACATCGTGGGACACCGTTGGACATCGTTGGACACCGTTGGACACCGTTGGACATCGTTGGACATCGTTGGACACCGTTGGACACCGTTGGACACCGTTGGACACCGTTGGACATCGTTGGACACCGTTGGACGACGTTGGACACCGTTGGACATCGTGGGACACCGTTGGACGACGTTGGACACCGTTGGACATCGTTGGACATCGTTGGACATCGTGGGACATCGTTGGACATCGTTGGACACTGTTGGACACCGTTGGACATCGTTGGACGACGTTGGACATCGTTGGACACTGTTGGACACCGTTGGACACCGTTGGACACTGTTGGACGACGTTGGACATCGTTGGACATCGTTGGACACCGTTGGACACCGCTGGACATCGTTGGACATCGTTGGACATCGTGGGACATCGTTGGACAACGTTGGACGACGTTGGACATCGTTGGACATCGTGGGACATCGTTGGACAACGTTGGACATCGTTGGACACCGTTTGACACCGTTGGACATCGTGGGACACCGTTGGACACCGTTGGACATCGTTGGACACCGTTGGACGACGTTGGACACCGTTGGACACCGTTGGACACCGTTGGACGACGTTGGACACCGTTGGACAACGTTGGACACCGTTGGACACCGTTGGACATCGTGGGACACCGTTGGACACCGTTGGACATCGTTGGACACCGTTGGACATCGTTGGACACCGTTGGACACCGTTGGACACCGTTGGACATCGTTGTACATCGTTGGACACCGTTGGACACCGTTGGACACCGCTGGACATCGTTGGACATCGTGGGACATCGTGGGACATCGTTGGACATCGTTGGACACTGTTGGACACCGTTGGACATCGTTGGACACCGTTGGACACCGTTGGACATCGTGGGACACCGTTGGACACCGTTGGACATCGTTGGACACCGTTGGACGACGTTGGACACCGTTGGACACCGTTGGACACCGTTGGACACCGTTGGACACCGTTGGACATCGTTGGACATCGTGGGACACCGTTGGACGACGTTGGACACCGTTGGACATCGTTGGACATCGTTGGACAACGTTGGACAACGTTGGACACCGTTGGACGACGTTGGACACCGTTGGACATCGTTGGACATCGTTGGACACCGTTGGACACCGTTGGACATCGTTGGACATCGTGGGACACCGTTGGACACCGTTGGACACCGTTGGACATCGTGGGACACCGTTGGACACCGTTGGACATCGTTGGAAGACGTTGGACACCGTTGGACACCGTTGGACACCGTTGGACGACGTTGGACATCGTTGGACACCGTTGGACATCGTTGGACACCGTTGGACACCGTTGGACACCGTTGGACATCGTTGGACATCGTTGGACACCGTTGGACACCGTTGGACACCGCTGGACATCGTTGGACATCGTTGGACATCGTGGGACATCGTTGGACATCGTTGGACACTGTTGGACACCGTTGGACATCGTTGGACGACGTTGGACATCGTTGGACACTGTTGGACACCGTTGGACAAAGTTGGACACTGTTGGACGACGTTGGACACCGTTGGACATCGTGGGACATCGTTGGACACCGTTGGACATCGTTGGACATCGTTGGACATCGTGGGACATCGTTGGACACCGTTGGACACCGTTGGACATCGTTGGACATCGTGGGACACCGTTTTACATCGTGGGACACCGTTGGACATCGTTGGACATCGTTCTACATCGTTGGACATCGTTGGACATCGTTGGACACCGTTGGACATCGTGGGACACTGTTGGACAACGTTGGACACTGTTGGACACCGTTGGACATCGTTGGACGACGTTGGACATCGTTGGACACTGTTGGACGACGTTGGACATCGTTGGACATCGTTGGACACCGTTGGACACCGTTGGACATCGTTGGACACCGTGGGACACCGTTGGACACCGTTGGACATCGTGGGACACCGTTGGACATCGTTGCACATCGTGGGACACCGTTGGACATCGTTGGGCACCGTTGGACACCGTTGGACATCGTGGGACACCGTTGGACACCGTTGGACATCGTTGGACACCGTTGGACGACGTTGGACACCGTTGGACACCGTTGGACACCGTTGGACATCGTTGGACACCGTTGGACATCGTGGGACACCGCTGGACACCGTTGGACATCGTTGGACACCGTTGGACGACGTTGGACACCGTTGGACACCGTTGGACATCGTTGGACATCGTGGGACACCGTTGGACGACGTTGGACACCGTTGGACGACGTTGGACACCGTTGGACATCGTTGGACATCGTTGGACAACGTTGGACAACGTTGGACACCGTTGGACACCGTTGGACACCGTTGGACACCGTTGGACATCGTTGGACATCGTTGGACACCGTTGGACATCGTTGGACATCGTGGGACACCGTTGGACGACGTTGGACATCGTTGGACATCGTTGGACAACGTTGGACACCGTTGGACATCGTTGGACATCGTGGGACACCGTTGGACGACGTTGGACACCGTTGGACATCGTTGGACATCGTTGGACAACGTTGGACAACGTTGGACACCGTTGGACGACGTTGGACACCGTTGGACATCGTTGGACATCGTTGGACACCGTTGGACACCGTTGGACATCGTTGGACACCGTGGGACACCGTTGGACACCGTTGGACATCGTGGGACACCGTTGGACATCGTTGCACATCGTGGGACACCGTTGGACATCGTTGGGCACCGTTGGACACCGTTGGACATCGTGGGACACCGTTGGACACCGTTGGACATCGTTGGACACCGTTGGACGACGTTGGACACCGTTGGACACCGTTGGACACCGTTGGACATCGTTGGACACCGTTGGACATCGTGGGACACCGTTGGACACCGTTGGACATCGTTGGACACCGTTGGACGACGTTGGACACCGTTGGACACCGTTGGACATCGTTGGACATCGTGGGACACCGTTGGACGACGTTGGACACCGTTGGACGACGTTGGACACCGTTGGACATCGTTGGACATCGTTGGACACTGTTGGACACCGTTGGACATCGTTGGACACTGTTGGACGACGTTGGACACCGTTGGACACCGCTGGACATCGTTGGACATCGTTGGACATCGTGGGACATCGTTGGACATCGTTGGACACTGTTGGACACCGTTGGACATCGTTGGACGACGTTGGACACCGTTGGACATCGTTGGACATCGTGGGACACCGTTGGACGACGTTGGACAACGTTGGACACCGTTGGACGACGTTGGACACCGTTGGACATCGTTGGACATCGTTGGACATCGTTGGACATCGTTGGACACCGTTGGACATCGTGGGACACTGTTGGACAACGTTGGACACTGTTGGACACCGTTGGACATCGTTGGACGACGTTGGACATCGTTGGACACTGTTGGACGACGTTGGACATCGTTGGACATCGTTGGACACCGTTGGACACCGTTGGACATCGTTGGACACCGTGGGACACCGTTGGACATCGTTGGACACCGTGGGACACCGTTGGACACCGTTGGACATCGTGGGACACCGTTGGACATCGTTGCACATCGTGGGACACCGTTGGACATCGTTGGGCACCGTTGGACACCGTTGGACATCGTGGGACACCGTTGGACATCGTTGGACACTGTTGGACACCGTTGGACATCGTTGGACGACGTTGGACACCGTTGGACATCGTTGGACATCGTGGGACACCGTTGGACGACGTTGGACAACGTTGGACACCGTTGGACGACGTTGGACACCGTTGGACATCGTTGGACATCGTTGGACATCGTTGGACATCGTTGGACACCGTTGGACATCGTGGGACACTGTTGGACAACGTTGGACACTGTTGGACACCGTTGGACATCGTTGGACGACGTTGGACATCGTTGGACACTGTTGGACGACGTTGGACATCGTTGGACATCGTTGGACACCGTTGGACACCGTTGGACATCGTTGGACACCGTGGGACACCGTTGGACATCGTTGGACACCGTGGGACACCGTTGGACACCGTTGGACATCGTGGGACACCGTTGGACATCGTTGCACATCGTGGGACACCGTTGGACATCGTTGGGCACCGTTGGACACCGTTGGACATCGTGGGACACCGTTGGACACCGTTGGACGACGTTGGACATCGTTGGACACTGTTGGACGACGTTGGACATCGTTGGACATCGTTGGACACCGTTGGACACCGTTGGACATCGTTGGACACCGTGGGACACCGTTGGACACCGTTGGACATCGTGGGACACCGTTGGACATCGTTGCACATCGTGGGACACCGTTGGACATCGTTGGGCACCGTTGGACACCGTTGGACATCGTGGGACACCGTTGGACACCGTTGGACATAGTTGGACACCGTTGGACGACGTTGGACACCGTTGGACACCGTTGGACACCGTTGGACATCGTTGGACACCGTTGGACATCGTGGGACACCGTTGGACACCGTTGGACATCGTTGGACACCGTTGGACGACGTTGGACACCGTTGGACACCGTTGGACATCGTTGGACATCGTGGGACACCGTTGGACGACGTTGGACACCGTTGGACATCGTTGGACACTGTTGGACGACGTTGGACGACGTTGGACACCGTTGGACATCGTGGGACATCGTTGGACATCGTTGGACACCGTTGGACATCGTGGGACACCGTTGGACACCGTTGGACGACGTTGGACACCGTTGGACATCGTTGGACATCGTTGGACACTGTTGGACACCGTTGGACATCGTTGGACACTGTTGGACGACGTTGGACACCGTTGGACACCGCTGGACATCGTTGGACATCGTTGGACATCGTGGGACATCGTTGGACATCGTTGGACACTGTTGGACACCGTTGGACATCGTTGGACGACGTTGGACACCGTTGGACATCGTTGGACATCGTGGGACACCGTTGGACGACGTTGGACACCGTTGGACATCGTTGGACATCGTTGGACAACGTTGGACAACGTTGGACACCGTTGGACGACGTTGGACACCGTTGGACATCGTTGGACATCGTTGGACACCGTTGGACACCGTTGGACACCGTTGGACGACGTTGGACACCGTTGGACAACGTTGGACACCGTTGGACACCGTTGGACATCGTGGGACACCGTTGGACACCGTTGGACATCGTTGGACACCGTTGGACATCGTTGGACACCGTTGGACACCGTTGGACACCGTTGGACATCGTTGGACATCGTTGGACACCGTTGGACACCGTTGGACACCGCTGGACATCGTTGGACATCGTGGGACATCGTGGGACATCGTTGGACATCGTTGGACACTGTTGGACACCGTTGGACATCGTTGGACATCGTTGGACACCGTTGGACATCGTTGGACATCGTTGGACACCGTTGGACACCGTTGGACACCGTTGGACACCGTTGGACATCGTTGGACATCGTTGGACACTGTTGGACACCGTTGGACATCGTTGGACACTGTTGGACGACGTTGGACACCGTTGGACACCGTTGGACATCGTTGGACACCGTGGGACACCGTTGGACACCGTTGGACATCGTGGGACACCGTTGGACATCGTTGCACATCGTGGGACACCGTTGGACATCGTTGGGCACCGTTGGACACCGTTGGACATCGTGGGACACCGTTGGACACCGTTGGACATCGTTCTACACCGTTGGACGACGTTGGACACCGTTGGACACCGTTGGACACCGTTGGACATCGTTGGACACCGTTGGACATCGTGGGACACCGCTGGACACCGTTGGACATCGTTGGACACCGTTGGACGACGTTGGACACCGTTGGACACCGTTGGACATCGTTGGACATCGTGGGACACCGTTGGACGACGTTGGACACCGTTGGACATCGTTGGACACCGTTGGACATCGTGGGACACCGTTGGACATCGTTGCACATCGTGGGACACCGTTGGACATCGTTGGGCACCGTTGGACACCGTTTCACATCGTGGGACACCGTTGGACACCGTTGGACGACGTTGGACATCGTTGGACACTGTTGGACGACGTTGGACATCGTTGGACATCGTTGGACACCGTTGGACACCGTTGGACATCGTTGGACACCGTGGGACACCGTTGGACACCGTTGGACATCGTGGGACACCGTTGGACATCGTTGCACATCGTGGGACACCGTTGGACATCGTTGGGCACCGTTGGACACCGTTGGACATCGTGGGACACCGTTGGACACCGTTGGACATCGTTGGACACCGTTGGACGACGTTGGACACCGTTGGACACCGTTGGACACCGTTGGACATCGTTGGACACCGTTGGACATCGTGGGACACCGTTGGACACCGTTGGACATCGTTGGACACCGTTGGACGACGTTGGACACCGTTGGACACCGTTGGACATCGTTGGACATCGTGGGACACCGTTGGACGACGTTGGACACCGTTGGACATCGTTGGACACTGTTGGACGACGTTGGACGACGTTGGACACCGTTGGACATCGTGGGACATCGTTGGACATCGTTGGACACCGTTGGACATCGTTGGACACCGTTGGACACCGTTGGACACCGTTGGACACCGTTGGACATCGTTGGACATCGTTGGACACTGTTGGACACCGTTGGACATCGTTGGACACTGTTGGACGACGTTGGACACCGTTGGACACCGCTGGACATCGTTGGACATCGTTGGACATCGTGGGACATCGTTGGACATCGTTGGACACTGTTGGACACCGTTGGACATCGTTGGACGACGTTGGACACCGTTGGACATCGTTGGACATCGTGGGACACCGTTGGACGACGTTGGACACCGTTGGACATCGTTGGACATCGTTGGACAACGTTGGACAACGTTGGACACCGTTGGACGACGTTGGACACCGTTGGACACCGTTGGACACCGCTGGACATCGTTGGACACCGTTGGACATCGTTGGACATCGTTGGACATCGTTGGACACCGTTGGACACCGTTGGACATCGTTGGACATCGTTGGACACTGTTGGACACCGTTGGACATCGTTGGACACTGTTGGACGACGTTGGACACCGTTGGACATCGTGGGACATCGTTGGACATCGTTGGACACCGTTGGACGACGTTGGACACCGTTGGACACCGTTGGACACCGTTGGACGACGTTGGACACCGTTGGACAACGTTGGACACCGTTGGACACCGTTGGACATCGTGGGACACCGTTGGACACCGTTGGACATCGTTGGACACCGTTGGACATCGTTGGACACCGTTGGACACCGTTGGACACCGTTGGACATCGTTGGACATCGTTGGACACCGTTGGACACCGTTGGACACCGCTGGACATCGTTGGACATCGTGGGACATCGTGGGACATCGTTGGACATCGTTGGACACTGTTGGACACCGTTGGACATCGTTGGACATCGTTGGACACCGTTGGACATCGTTGGACATCGTTGGACACCGTTGGACACCGTTGGATACCGTTGGACACCGTTGGACATCGTTGGACATCGTTGGACACTGTTGGACACCGTTGGACATCGTTGGACACAGGTTGGACATCGTTGGACATCGTTGGACACCGTTGGACATCGTTGGACATCGTGGGACACGGTTGGACGACGTTGGACACCGTTGGACACCGCTGGACATCGTTGGACATCGTGGGACACCGTCGGACATCGTTGGACACCGTTGGACATCGTTGGACATCGTTGGACATCGTTGGACACCGTTGGACACCGTTGGACATCGTGGGACACCGTTGGACACCGTTGGACATCGTTGGAAGACGTTGGACACCGTTGGACACCGTTGGACACCGTTGGACGACGTTGGACATCGTTGGACACCGTTGGACATCGTTGGACACCGTTGGACACCGTTGGACACCGTTGGATATCGTTGGACATCGTTGGACACCGTTGGACACCGTTGGACACCGCTGGACATCGTTGGACATCGTTGGACATCGTGGGACATCGTTGGACATCGTTGGACACTGTTGGACATCGTTGGACATCGTTGGACACCGTTGGACACCGTTGGACATCGTGGGACACCGTTGGACACCGTTGGACATCGTTGGACACCGTTGGACGACGTTGGACACCGTTGGACACCGTTGGACACCGTTGGACACCGTTGGACACCGTTGGACATCGTTGGACATCGTGGGACACCGTTGGACGACGTTGGACACCGTTGGACATCGTTGGACACCGTTGGACACCGTTGGACACCGCTGGACATCGTTGGACATCGTTGGACATCGTGGGACATCGTTGGACATCGTTGGACACTGTTGGACATCGTTCGACATCGTTGGACACCGTTGGACACCGTTGGACATCGTGGGACACCGTTGGACACCGTTGGACATCGTTGGACACCGTTGGACGACGTTGGACACCGTTGGACACCGTTGGACACCGTTGGACACCGTTGGACACCGTTGGACACCGTTGGACACCGTTGGACATCGTTGGACATCGTGGGACACCGTTGGACACCGTTGGACATCGTGGGACATCGTTGGACATCGTTGGACACTGTTGGACATCGTTGGACATCGTTGGACACCGTTGGACACCGTTGGACATCGTGGGACACCGTTGGACACCGTTGGACATCGTTGGACACCGTTGGACGACGTTGGACACCGTTGGACACCGTTGGACACCGTTGGACACCGTTGGACACCGTTGGACATCGTTGGACATCGTGGGACACCGTTGGACGACGTTGGACACCGTTGGACATCGTTGGACATCGTTGGACAACGTTGGACAACGTTGGACACCGTTGGACGACGTTGGACACCGTTGGACATCGTTGGACATCGTTGGACACCGTTGGACACCGTTGGACATCGTGGGACACCGTTGGACACCGTTGGACATCGTTGGACGACGTTGGACATCGTTGGACACTGTTGGACACCGTTGGACATCGTGGGACACTGTTGGACAACGTTGGACACTGTTGGACACCGTTGGACATCGTTGGACGACGTTGGACATCGTTGGACACTGTTGGACGACGTTGGACATCGTTGGACATCGTTGGACACCGTTGGACACCGTTGGACATCGTTGGACACTGTGGGACACCGTTGGACACCGTTGGACATCGTGGGACACCGTTGGACATCGTTGCACATCGTGGGACACCGTTGGACATCGTTGGGCACCGTTGGACACCGTTGGACATCGTGGGACACCGTTGGACACCGTTGGACATCGTTGGACACCGTTGGACGACGTTGGACACCGTTGGACACCGTTGGACACCGTTGGACATCGTTGGACACCGTTGGACATCGTGGGACACCGCTGGACACCGTTGGACATCGTTGGACACCGTTGGACGACGTTGGACACCGTTGGACACCGTTGGACATCGTTGGACATCGTGGGACACCGTTGGACGACGTTGGACACCGTTGGACATCGTTGGACATCGTGGGACACCGTTGGACGACGTTGGACACCGTTGGACACCGCTGGACATCGTTGGACACCGTTGGACATCGTTGCACATCGTGGGACACCGTTGGACATCGTTGGGCACCGTTGGACACCGCTGGACATCGTTGGACACCGTTGGACATCGTTGCACATCGTGGGACACCGTTGGACATCGTTGGGCACCGTTGGACACCGTTGGACATCGTGGAACACCGTTGGACACCGTTGGACATCGTTGGACACCGTTGGACGACGTTGGACACCGTTGGACACCGTTGGACACCGTTGGACATCGTTGGACACCGTTGGACATCGTGGGACACCGTTGGACACCGTTGGACATTGTTGGACACCGTTGGACGACGTTGGACACCGTTGGACACCGTTGGACATCGTTGGACATCGTGGGACACCGTTGGACGACGTTGGACACCGTTGGACATCGTTGGACATCGTTGGACAACGTTGGACAACGTTGGACACCGTTGGACACCGTTGGACACCGTTGGACACCGTTGGACATCGTTGGACATCGTTGGACACCGTTGGACATCGTTGGACATCGTGGGACACCGTTGGACGACGTTGGACACCGTTGGACACCGCTGGACATCGTTGGACATCGTTGGACACTGTTGGACGACGTTGGACGACGTTATACACCGTTGGACATCGTGGGACATCGTTGGACATCGTTGGACACTGTTGGACACCGTTGGACATCGTTGGACACTGTTGGACGACGTTGGACACCGTTGGACACCGCTGGACATCGTTGGACATCGTTGGACATCGTGGGACATCGTTGGACATCGTTGGACACTGTTGGACACCGTTGGACATCGTTGGACGACGTTGGACACCGTTGGACATCGTTGGACATCGTGGGACACCGTTGGACGACGTTGGACACCGTTGGACATCGTTGGACATCGTTGGACACCGTTGGACGACGTTGGACACCGTTGGACATCGTTGGACATCGTTGGACACCGTTTGACACCGTTGGACATCGTGGGACACCGTTGGACACCGTTGGACATCGTTGGACACCGTTGGACGACGTTGGACACCGTTGGACACCGCTGGACATCGTTGGACATCGTTGGACATCGTTGGACACCGTTGGACACCGTTGGACATCGTGGGACACCGTTGGACACCGTTGGACATCGTTGGACACCGTTGGACGACGTTGGACACCGTTGGACACCGTTGGACATCGTTTTGACACCGTTGGACACCGTTGGACATCGTGGGACACCGTTGGACACCGTTGGACATCGTTGGACACCGTTGGACGACGTTGGACACCGTTGGACGACGTTGGACGACGTTGGACACCGTTGGACATCGTGGAACATCGTTGGACATCGTTGGACACCGTTGGACATCGTGGGACACCGTTGGACACCGTTGGACGACGTTGGACACCGTTGGACACTGTTGGACACCGTTGGACATCGTTGGACACTGTTGGACGACGTTGGACACCGTTGGACACCGCTGGACATCGTTGGACATCGTTGGACATCGTGGGACATCGTTGGACATCGTTGGACACTGTTGGACACCGTTGGACACCGTTGGACATCGTTGGACATCGTTGGACACCGTTGGACACCGTTGGACACCGCTGGACATCGTTGGACGATGTTGGACGACGTTGGACACCGTTGGACATCGTGGGACATCGTTGGACACCGTTGGACATCGTTGGACACCGTTGGACATCGTTGGACACCGTTGGACACCGTTGGACACCGTTGGACATCGTTGGACATCGTTGGACACCGTCGGACACCGTTGGACACCGCTGGACATCGTTGGACATCGTGGGACATCGTGGGACATCGTTGGACATCGTTGGACACTGTTGGACACCGTTGGACATCGTTGGACATCGTTGGACACCGTTGGACATCGTTGGACATCGTGGGACACGGTTGGACGACGTTGGACACCGTTGGACACCGCTGGACATCGTTGGACATCGTGGGACACCGTCGGACATCGTTGGACACCGTTGGACATCGTTGGACATCGTGGGACACCGTTGGACACCGTTGGACATCGTTGGAAGACGTTGGACACCGTTGGACACCGTTGGACACCGTTGGACGACGTTGGACATCGTTGGACACCGTTGGACATCGTTGGACACCGTTGGACACCGTTGGACATCGTTGGACATCGTGGGACATCGTTGGACATCGTTGGACACTGTTGGACATCGTTGGACATCGTTGGACACCGTTGGACATCGTGGGACACCGTTGGACACCGTTGGACATCGTTGGACACCGTTGGACGACGTTGGACACCGTTGGACACCTTTGGACACCGTTGGACGACGTTGGACATCGTTGGACACCGTTGGACATCGTTGGACACCGTTGGACACCGTTGGACACCGTTGGACATCGTTGGACATCGTTGGACACCGTTGGACACCGTTGGACACCGCTGGACATCGTTGGACATCGTTGGACATCGTGGGACATCGTTGGACATCGTTGGACACTGTTGGACATCGTTGGACATCGTTGGACACCGTTGGACACCGTTGGACATCGTGGGACACCGTTGGACACCGTTGGACATCGTTGGACACCGTTGGACGACGTTGGACACCGTTGGACACCGTTGGACACCGTTGGACACCGTTGGACACCGTTGGACATCGTTGGACATCGTGGGACACCGTTGGACGACGTTGGACACCGTTGGACACCGTTGGACATCGTTGGACATCGTGGGACACCGTTGGACACCGTTGGACATCGTGGGACATCGTTGGACATCGTTGGACACTGTTGGACATCGTTGGACATCGTTGGACACCGTTGGACACCGTTGGACATCGTGGGACACCGTTGGACACCGTTGGACATCGTTGGACACCGTTGGACGACGTTGGACACCGTTGGACACCGTTGGACACCGTTGGACACCGTTGGACACCGTTGGACATCGTTGGACATCGTGGGACACCGTTGGACGACGTTGGACACCGTTGGACATCGTTGGACATCGTTGGACAACGTTGGACAACGTTGGACACCGTTGGACGACGTTGGACACCGTTGGACATCGTTGGACATCGTTGGACACCGTTGGACACCGTTGGACATCGTGGGACACCGTTGGACACCGTTGGACATCGTTGGACATCGTGGGACACCGTTGGACGACGTTGGACACCGTTGGACATCGTTGGACATCGTTGGACACCGTTGGACGACGTTGGACACCGTTGGACATCGTTGGACATCGTTGGACACCGTTTGACACCGTTGGACATCGTGGGACACCGTTGGACACCGTTGGACATCGTTGGACACCGTTGGACGACGTTGGACACCGTTGGACACCGCTGGACATCGTTGGACACTGTTGGACGACGTTGGACACCGTTGGACACCGTTGGACATCGTGGGACACTGTTGGACAACGTTGGACACTGTTGGACACCGTTGGACACCGTTGGACACCGTTGGACATCGTTGGACACCGTTGGACGACGTTGGACACCGTTGGACACCGTTGGACACCGTTGGACACCGTTGGACACCGTTGGACATCGTTGGACATCGTGGGACACCGTTGGACGACGTTGGACGACGTTGGACACCGTTGGACATCGTGGGACATCGTTGGACACCGTTGGACATCGTTGGACATCGTTGGACATCGTGGGACATCGTTGGACACCGTTGGACACCGTTGGACATCGTTGGACATCGTTGGACACTGTTGGACACCGTTGGACATCGTTGGACGACGTTGGACACCGTTGGACGACGTTGGACACCGTTGGACACCGTTGGACACCGTTGGACACCGTTGGACACCGTTGGACATCGTTGGACATCGTGGGACACCGTTGGACGACGTTGGACACCGTTGGACATCGTTGGACATCGTTGGACAACGTTGGACAACGTTGGACACCGTTGGACGACGTTGGACACCGTTGGACATCGTTGGACATCGTTGGACACCGTTGGACACCGTTGGACATCGTGGGACACCGTTGGACACCGTTGGACATCGTTGGACACCGTTCTACGACGTTGGACACCGTTGGACACCGTTGGACGACGTTGGACACCGTTGGACACCGCTGGACATCGTTGGACATCGTGGAACACTGTTGGACACCGTTGGACATCGTTGGACGACGTTGGACATCGTTGGACACTGTTGGACACCGTTGGACAAAGTTGGACACTGTTGGACGACGTTGGACACCGTTGGACATCGTGGGACATCGTTGGACACCGTTGGACATCGTTGGACATCGTTGGACATCGTGGGACATCGTTGGACACCGTTGGACACCGTTGGACATCGTTGGACATCGTTGGACACTGTTGGACACCGTTGGACATCGTTGGACGACGTTGGACACCGTTGGACATCGTTGGACATCGTGGGACACCGTTGGACGACGTTGGACACCGTTGGACATCGTTGGACATCGTTGGACACCGTCGGACATCGTTGGACACCGTTGGACATCGTTGGACATCGTTGGACATCGTTGGACACCGTTGGACACCGTTGGACATCGTTGGACATCGTTGGACACTGTTGGACACCGTTGGACATCGTTGGACACTGTTGGACGACGTTGGACACCGTTGGACACCGTTGGACATCGTGGGACACTGTTGGACAACGTTGGACACTGTTGGACACCGTTGGACATCGTTGGACGACGTTGGACATCGTTGGACACTGTTGGACGACGTTGGACATCGTTGGACATCGTTGGACACCGTTTCACACCGTTGGACATCGTTGGACACCGTTGGACACCGTTGGACATCGTTGGACACCGTTGGACATCGTGGGACACCGCTGGACACCGTTGGACATCGTTGGACACCGTTGGACGACGTTGGACACCGTTGGACACCGTTGGACATCGTTGGACATCGTGGGACACCGTTGGACGACGTTGGACACCGTTGGACATCGTTGGACATCGTTGGACAACGTTGGACAACGTTGGACACCGTTGGACACCGTTGGACACCGTTGGACACCGTTGGACATCGTTGGACATCGTTGGACACCGTTGGACATCGTTGGACATCGTGGGACACCGTTGGACGACGTTGGACACCGTTGGACACCGCTGGACATCGTTGGACATCGTTGGACACTGTTGGACGACGTTGGACGACGTTGGACACCGTTGGACATCGTGGGACATCGTTGGACATCGTTGGACACCGTTGGACATCGTTGCACATCGTGGGACACCGTTGGACATCGTTGGGCACCGTTGGACACCGTTGGACATCGTGGAACACCGTTGGACACCGTTGGACATCGTTGGACACCGTTGGACGACGTTGGACACCGTTGGACACCGTTGGACACCGTTGGACATCGTTGGACACCGTTGGACATCGTTGGACATCGTGGGACACCGTTGGACGACGTTGGACACCGTTGGACATCGTTGGACATCGTTGGACAACGTTGGACAACGTTGGACACCGTTGGACACCGTTGGACACCGTTGGACACCGTTGGACATCGTTGGACATCCTTGGACACCGTTGGACATCGTTGGACATCGTGGGACACCGTTGGACGACGTTGGACACCGTTGGACACCGCTGGACATCGTTGGACATCGTTGGACACTGTTGGACGACGTTGGACGACGTTATACACCGTTGGACATCGTGGGACATCGTTGGACATCGTTGGACACCGTTGGACATCGTGGGACACCGTTGGACACCGTTGGACGACGTTGGACACCGTTGGACATCGTTAGACATCGTTGGACACTGTTGGACACCGTTGGACATCGTTGGACACTGTTGGACGACGTTGGACACCGTTGGACACCGCTGGACATCGTTGGACATCGTTGGACATCGTGGGACATCGTTGGACATCGTTGGACACTGTTGGACACCGTTGGACATCGTTGGACGACGTTGGACACCGTTGGACATCGTTGGACATCGTGGGACACCGTTGGACGACGTTGGACACCGTTGGACATCGTTGGACATCGTTGGACACCGTTGGACGACGTTGGACACCGTTGGACATCGTTGGACATCGTTGGACACCGTTTGACACCGTTGGACATCGTGGGACACCGTTGGACACCGTTGGACATCGTTGGACACCGTTGGACGACGTTGGACACCGTTGGACACCGCTGGACATCGTTGGACATCGTGGGACACCGTGGGACAACGTGGGACAACGTGGGACAACGTGGGACAACGTGGGACAACGTGGGACACCGTTGGACAACGTGGGACACCGTTGGACATCGTTGGACACCGTGGGACAACGTTGGACAACGTGGGACAACGTGGGACAACGTGGGACACCGTTGGACACCGTGGGACAACGTGGGACATCGTTGGACACCGTGGGACAACGTGGGACAACGTGGGACACCGTTGGACACCGTGGGACAACGTGGGACAACGTGGGACAACGTGGGACAACGTGGGACAACGTGGGACAACGTAGGACAACGTGGGACAACGTGGGACACCGTTGGACATCGTTGGACTACGTGGGACATCGTGGGACACCGTTGGACACCGTGGGACACCGTTGGACAACGTGGGACAACGTGGGACAACGTGGGACAACGTGGGACAACGTGGGACAACGTGGGACAACGTGGGACAACGTGGGACAACGTGGGACAACGTGGGACATCGTGGGACAACGTGGGACAACGTGGGACAACGTGGGACAACGTGGGACAACGTGGGACACCGTTGGACAACGTGGGACACCGTTGGACATCGTTGGACACCGTGGGACAACGTTGGACAACGTGGGACAACGTGGGACACCGTTGGACACCGTTGGACATCGTTGGACATCGTTGGACATCGTGGGACACCGTTGGACATCGTTGGACACCGCTGGACATCGTTGGACACCGTGGGACAACGTGGGACAACGTGGGACAACGTGGGACTCCGTTGGACATCGTTGGACACCGTTGGACATCGTTGGACACCGTGGGACACCGTTGGACACCGTTGGACACCGTTGGACATCGGTGGACATCGTGGGACACCGTTGGACACCGTTGGACATCGTTGGACACCGTTGGACACCGTGGGACAACGTGGAACAACGTGGGACAACGTGGGACAACGTGGGACAACGTGGAAAACCATGGAACAACGTGGGACAACGTGGGACAACGTGGGACAACGTGGGACAACGTTGGACACCGTTGGACATCGTTGGACACCGTGGGACAACGTGGGACAACGTGGGACACCGTTGGACACCGTGGGACACCGTTGGACACCGTTGGACACCGTTGGACATCGTTGGACATCGTTGGACACCGTTGGACACCGTTGGACATCGTGGGACACCGTTGGACACCGTTGGACACCGTTGGACACCGTCGGACACCGTTGGACACCGTTGGACATCGTTGGACACCGTTGGACACCGTTGGACACCGTTGGACATCGTTGGACATCGTTGGACATCGTGGGACACCGTTGGACGACGTTGGACACCGTTGGACACCGCTGTACATCGTTGGACATCGTGGGACACCGTCGGACATCGTTGGACACCGTTGGACATCGTTGGACATCGTTGCACATCGTTGGACACCGTTGGACACCGTTGGACATCGTGGGACACCGTTGGACACCGTTGGACATCGTTGGAAGACGTTGGACACCGTTGGACACCGTTGGACACCGTTGGACGACGTTGGACATCGTTGGACACCGTTGGACATCGTTGGACACCGTTGGACATCGTTGGACACTGTTGGACACCGTTGGACATCGTTGGACGACGTTGGACATCGTTGGACACTGTTGGACACCGTTGGACATCGTTGGACACCGTGGGACACCGTTGGACACCGTTGGACATCGTGGGACACCGTTGGACATCGTTGCACATCGTGGGACACCGTTGGACATCGTTGGGCACCGTTGGACACCGTTGGACATCATGGGACACCGTTGGACACCGTTGGACATCGTTGGACACCGTTGGACGACGTTGGACACCGTTGGACACCGTTGGACACCGTTGGACATCGTTGGACAACGTTGGACAACGTTGGACACCGTTGGACACCGTTGGACACCGTTGGACACCGTTGGACATCGTTGGACATCGTTGGACACCGTTGGACATCGTTGGACATCGTGGGACACCGTTGGACGACGTTGGACACCGTTGGACACCGCTGGACATCGTTGGACATCGTTGGACACCGTTGGACGACGTTGGACACCGTTGGACACCGTTGGACATCGTTGGACACCGTGGGACAACGTGGGACAACGTGGGACAACGTGGGACAACGTGGGACAACGTGGGACAACGTGGGACAACGTGGGACACCGTTGGACACCGTGGGACACCGTTGGACAACGTGGGACAACGTGGGACAACGTGGGACAACGTGGGACACCGTTGGACACCGTGGGACACCGTTGGACACCGTTGGACATCGTTGGACACCGTGGGACAACGTGGGACAACGTGGGACAACGTGGGAAACCATGGAACAACGTGGGACAACGTGGGACAACGTGGGATAACGTGGGACAACGTGGGACACCGTTGGACATCGTTGGACACCGTGGGACAACGTGGGACATCGTTGGACACCGTGGGACAACGTGGGACAACGTGGGACACCGTTGGACACCGTGGGACAACGTGGGACAACGTGGGACAACGTGGGACAACGTGGGACAACGTGGGACAACGTAGGACAACGTGGGACAACGTGGGACACCGTTGGACATCGTTGGACTACGTGGGACATCGTGGGACACCGTTGGACACCGTGGGACACCGTTGGACAACGTGGGACAACGTGGGACAACGTGGGACAACGTGGGACAACGTGGGACAACGTGGGACAACGTGGGACAACGTGGGACAACGTGGGACATCGTGGGACAACGTGGGACAACGTGGGAAAACGTGGGACAACGTGGGACAACGTGGGACACCGTTGGACAACGTGGGACACCGTTGGACATCGTTGGACACCGTGGGACAACGTTGGACAACGTGGGACAACGTGGGACACCGTTGGACACCGTTGGACATCGTTGGACATCGTTGGACATCGTGGGACACCGTTGGACATCGTTGGACACCGTTGGACATCGTTGGACACCGTTGGACATCGTTGGACACCGTGGGACACCGTTGGACACCGTTGGACACCGTTGGACATCGGTGGACATCGTGGGACACCGTTGGACACCGTTGGACATCGTTGGACACCGTTGGACACCGTGGGACAACGTGGGACAACGTGGGACAACGTGGGACAACGTGGGACAACGTGGGACAACGTGGGAAACCATGGAACAACGTGGGACAACGTGGGACAACGTGGGACAACGTGGGACAACGTTGGACACCGTTGGACACCGTTGGACATCGTTGGACATCGTTGGACACCGTTGGACACCGTTGGACATCGTGGGACACCGTTGGACACCGTTGGACACCGTTGGACACCGTCGGACACCGTTGGACACCGTTGGACATCGTTGGACACCGTTGGACACCGTTGGACACCGTTGGACATCGTTGGACATCGTTGGACATCGTGGGACACCGTTGGACGACGTTGGACACCGTTGGACACCGCTGGACATCGTTGGACATCGTGGGACACCGTCGGACATCGTTGGACACCGTTGGACATCGTTGGACATCGTTGGACATCGTTGGACACCGTTGGACACCGTTGGACATCGTGGGACACCGTTGGACACCGTTGGACATCGTTGGAAGACGTTGGACACCGTTGGACACCGTTGGACACCGTTGGACGACGTTGGACATCGTTGGACACCGTTGGACATCGTTGGACACCGTTGGACATCGTTGGACACTGTTGGACACCGTTGGACATCGTTGGACGACGTTGGACATCGTTGGACACTGTTGGACACCGTTGGACATCGTTGGACACCGTGGGACACCGTTGGACACCGTTGGACATCGTGGGACACCGTTGGACATCGTTGCACATCGTGGGACACCGTTGGACATCGTTGGGCACCGTTGGACACCGTTGGACATCATGGGACACCGTTGGACACCGTTGGACATCGTTGGACACCGTTGGACGACGTTGGACACCGTTGGACACCGTTGGACACCGTTGGACATCGTTGGACAACGTTGGACAACGTTGGACACCGTTGGACACCGTTGGACACCGTTGGACACCGTTGGACATCGTTGGACATCGTTGGACACCGTTGGACATCGTTGGACATCGTGGGACACCGTTGGACGACGTTGGACACCGTTGGACACCGCTGGACATCGTTGGACATCGTTGGACACTGTTGGACGACGTTGGATCGACGTTGGACACCGTTGGACATCGTTGGACATCGTGGGACACCGTTGGACGACGTTGGACACCGTTGGACATCGTTGGACATCGTTGGACAACGTTGGACAACGTTGGACACCGTTGGACGACGTTGGACACCGTGGGACAACGTGGGACAACGTGGGACAACGTGGGAAACCATGGAACAACGTGGGACAACGTGGGACAACGTGGGATAACGTGGGACAACGTGGGACAACGTGGGACACCGTTGGACACCGTGGGACACCGTTGGACAACGTGGGACAACGTGGGACAACGTGGGACAACGTGGGACACCGTTGGACACCGTGGGACACCGTTGGACACCGTTGGACATCGTTGGACACCGTGGGACAACGTGGGACAACGTGGGACAACGTGGGAAACCATGGAACAACGTGGGACAACGTGGGACAACGTGGGATAACGTGGGACAACGTGGGACACCGTTGGACATCGTTGGACACCGTGGGACAACGTGGGACATCGTTGGACACCGTGGGACAACGTGGGACAACGTGGGACACCGTTGGACACCGTGGGACAACGTGGGACAACGTGGGACAACGTGGGACAACGTGGGACAACGTGGGACAACGTAGGACAACGTGGGACAACGTGGGACACCGTTGGACATCGTTGGACTACGTGGGACATCGTGGGACACCGTTGGACACAGTGGGACACCGTTGGACAACGTGGGACAACGTGGGACAACGTGGGACAACGTGGGACAACGTGGGACAACGTGGGACAACGTGGGACAACGTGGGACAACGTGGGACATCGTGGGACAACGTGGGACAACGTGGGAAAACGTGGGACAACGTGGGACAACGTGGGACACCGTTGGACAACGTGGGACACCGTTGGACATCGTTGGACACCGTGGGACAACGTTGGACAACGTGGGACAACGTGGGACACCGTTGGACACCGTTGGACATCGTTGGACATCGTTGGACATCGTGGGACACCGTTGGACATCGTTGGACACCGTTGGACACCGTTGGACATCGTGGGACACCGTTGGACACCGTTGGACACCGTTGGACACCGTCGGACACCGTTGGACACCGTTGGACATCGTTGGACACCGTTGGACACCGTTGGACATCGTTGGACATCGTTGGACAGCGTGGGACACCGTTGGACACCGTTGGACATCGTGGGACACCGTTGGACGACGTTGGACACCGTTGGACACCGTTGGACGACGTTGGACATCGTGGGACACCGTTGGACATCGTTGGACATCGTGGGACACCGTTGGACGACGTTGGACAGCGTGGGACACCGTTGGACAACGTAGGACAACGTGGGACAACGTGGGACACCGTTGGACATCGTTGGACAACGTGGGACATCGTGGGACACCGTTGGACACCGCTGGACATCGTTGGACACCGTGGGACAACGTGGGACAACGTGGGACAACGTGGGAAAACGTGGGACAACGTGGGACAACGTGGGACAACGTGGGACAACGTGGGACAACGTGGGACAACGTGGGACAACGTGGGACAACGTGGGACACCGTTGGACATCGTTGGACACCGTTGGACATCGTTGGACACCGTGGGACAACGTGGCACAACGTGGGACAACGTGGGACACCGTTGGACACCGTTGGACATCGTTGGACATCGTTGGACATCGTGGGACACCGTTGGACATCGTTGGACATCGTTGGACACCGTTGGACAACGTTGGACACTGTTGGACGACGTTGGACGACGTTGGACACCGTTGGACATCGTTGGACATCGTGGGACACCGTTGGACGACGTTGGACACCGTTGGACATCGTTGGACATCGTTGGACAACGTTGGACAACGTTGGACACTGTTGGACGACGTTGGACGACGTTGGACACCGTTGGACATCGTTGGACATCGTGGGACACCGTTGGACGACGTTGGACACCGTTGGACATCGTTGGACATCGTTGGACAACGTTGGACAACGTTGGACACCGTTGGACGACGTTGGACAGCGTGGGACACCGTTGGACAACGTAGGACAACGTGGGACAACGTGGGACACCGTTGGACATCGTTGGACAACGTGGGACATCGTGGGACACCGTTGGACACCGCTGGACATCGTTGGACACCGTGGGACAACGTGGGACAACGTGGGACAACGTGGGACAACGTGGGAAAACGTGGGACAACGTGGGACAACGTGGGACAACGTGGGACAACGTGGGACAACGTGGGACAACGTGGGACAACGTGGGACAACGTGGGACACCGTTGGACATCGTTGGACACCGTTGGACATCGTTGGACACCGTGGGACAACGTGGCACAACGTGGGACAACGTGGGACACCGTTGGACACCGTTGGACATCGTTGGACATCGTTGGACATCGTGGGACACCGTTGGACATCGTTGGACATCGTTGGACACCGTTGGACATCGTTGGACATCGTTGGACATCGTTGGACACCGTTGGACACCGTTGGACACCGTTGGACATCGTTGGACACCGTGGGACAACGTGGGACAACGTGGGACAACGTGGGAAACCATAGAACAACGTGGGACCACGTGGGACAACGTGGGACAACGTGGGACAACGTGGGACAACGTGGGACAACGTGGGACACCGTTGGACAACGTGGGACAACGTGGGACAACGTGGGACAACGTGGGACAACGTGGGACAACGTGGGACAACGTGGGACAACGTGGGACAACGTGGAACAACGTGGGACAACGTGGGACAACGTGGGACAACGTGGGACACCGTTGGACACCGTTGGACATCGTTGGACACCGTGGGACAACGTGGGACAACGTGGGACAACGTGGGACAACGTGGGACAACGTGGGACAACGTGGGACAACGTGGGACAACGTGGGACAACGTGGGACAACGTGGGACATCGTGGGACAACCTGGGACAACGTGGGACAACGTGGGACAACGTGGGACACCGTTGGACAACGTGGGACACCGTTGGACATCGTTGGACACCGTGGGACAACGTGGGACAACGTGGGACAACGTGGGACACCGTTGGACACCGTTGGACATCGTTGGACATCGTTGGACATCGTGGGACACCGTTGGACATCGTTGGACACCGTTGGAAACCGTTGGACACCGTTGGACACCGTGGGACAACGTGGGCCAACGTGGGACAACGTGGGATAACGTGGGACACCGTTGGACACCGTGGGACACCGTTGGACACCGTTGGACATCGTTGGACACCGTGGGACAACGTGGGACAACGTGGGACAACGTGGGAAACCATGGAACAACGTGGGACAACGTGGGACAACGTGGGACAACGTGGGACAACGTGGGACACCGTTGGACATCGTTGGACACCGTGGGACAACGTGGGACAACGTGGGACAACGTGGGACAACGTGGGACAACGTGGGACAACGTGGGACAACGTGGGACAACGTGGGACAACGTGGGACAACGTGGGACATCGTGGGACAACGTGGGACAACGTGGGACAACGTGGGACAACGTGGGACAACGTGGGACACCGTTGGACAACGTGGCACAACGTGGGACACCGTTGGACACCGTGGGACACCGTTGGACAACGTGGGACAACGTGGGACAACGTGGGACAACGTGGGACACCGTGGGACACCGTTGGACACCGTTGGACATCGTTGGACACCGTTGGACACAGTTGGACACCGTTGGACACCGTGGGACAACGTGGGACAACGTGGGACAACGTGGGACAACGTGGGACAACGTGGGACAACGTGGGACATCGTTGGACAACGTGGGACAACGTGGGACAACGTGGGACAACGTGGGACATCGTGGGACAACGTGGGACAACGTGGGACAACGTGGGACAACGTGGGACAGCGTGGGACACCGTTGGACACCGTTGGACATCGTGGGACACCGTTGGACGACGTTGGACACCGTTGGACACCGTTGGACGACGTTGGACATCGTGGGACACCGTTGGACATCGTTGGACATCGTGGGACACCGTTGGACGACGTTGGACACCGTTGGACAGCGTGGGACACCGTTGGACACCGTGGGACAACGTGGGACAACGTGGGACAACGTGGGACAACGTGGGACAACGTGGGACAACGTGGGACAACGTGGGACAACGTGGGACAACGTGGGACAACGTGGGACAACGTGGGACAACGTGGGACAACGTGGGACAACGTGGGACAACGTGGGACAACGTGGGACACCGTTGGGCATCGTTGGACACCGTGGGACAACGTGGGACAACGTGGGACAACGTGGGACACCGTTGGACACCGTTGGACATTGTTGGACATCGTTGGACATCGTGGGACACCGTTGGACATCGTTGGACATCGTTGGACACCGTTGGACATCGTTGGACATCGTTGGACATCGTTGGACACCGTTGGACACCGTTGGACACCGTTGGACATCGTGGGACACCGTGGGACAACGTGGGACAACGTGGGAGAACGTGGGAAACCATGGAACAACGTGGGACAACGTGGGACAACGTGGGACAACATGGGACAACGTGGTACACCGTTGGACATCGTTGGACACCGTGGGACAACGTGGGACAACGTGGGACAACGTGGGACAACGTGGGACAACGTGGGACAACGTGGGACACCGTTGGACACCGTGGGACACCGTTGGACACCGTTGGACATCGTTGGACACCGTGGGACAACGTGGGACAACGTGGGACAACGTGGGAAACCATGGAATAACGTGGGACAACGTGGGACAACGTGGGACAACGTGGGACACCGTTGGACACCGTTGGACATCGTTGGACATCGTTGGACATCGTGGGACACCGTTGGACATCGTTGGACACCGTTGGACATCGTTGGACACCGTGGGACAACGTGGGACAACGTGGGACAACGTGGGACACCGTTGGACAACGTGGGACAACGTGGGACAACGTGGGACACCGTTGGGCATCGTTGGACACCGTGGGACAACGTGGGACAACGTGGGACAACGTGGGACACCGTTGGACACCGTTGGACATCGTTGGACATCGTTGGACATCGTGGGACACCGTTGGACATCGTTGGACATCGTTGGACATCGTTGGACACCGTTGGACATCGTTGGACACCGTGGGACAACGTGGGACAACGTGGGACAACGTGGGACACCGTTGGACACCGTGGGACAACGTGGGACAACGTGGGACACCGTTGGACACCGTTGGACATCGTTGGACATCGTTGGCCATCGTGGGACACCGTTGGACATCGTTGGACATCGTTGGACACCGTTGGACATCGTTGGACATCGTTGGACATCGTTGGACACCGTTGGACACCGTTGGACACCGTTGGACACCGTTGGACATCGGTGGACATCGTGGGACACCGTTGGACACCGTTGGACATCGTTGGACACCGTTGGACACCGTGGGACAACGTGGGACAACGTGGGACAACGTGGGACAACGTGGGACAACGTGGGACAACGTGGGACAACGTGGGACAACGTGGGACAACGTGGGACACCGTTGGACATCGTTGGACAACGTGGGACAACGTGGGACAACGTGGGACAACGTGGGACAACGTGGGACAACGTGGGACACCGTTGGACACCGTGGGACACCGTTGGACACCGTTGGACATCGTTGGACACCGTGGGACAACGTGGGACAACGTGGGACAACGTGGGACACCGTTGGACACCGTGGGACAACGTGGGACAACGTGGGACAACGTGGGACACCGTTGGACACCGTGGGACACCGTTGGACATCGTTGGACATCGTTGGACACCGTTGGACATCGTTGGACATCTTTGGACATCGTTGGACACCGTTGGACACCGTTGGACACCGTTGGACACCGTTGGACATCGGTGGACATCGTGGGACACCGTTGGACACCGTTGGACATCGTTGGACACCGTTGGACACCGTGGGACAACGTGGGACAACGTGGGACAACGTGGGACAACATGGGACAACGTGGGACAACGTGGGACAACGTGGGACAACGTGGGACAACGTGGGACAACGTGGGACACCGTTGGGCATCGTTGGACACCGTGGGACAACGTGGGACAACGTGGGACAACGTGGGACACCGTTGGACACCGTTGGACATCGTTGGACATCGTTGGACATCGTGGGACACCGTTGGACATCGTTGGACATCGTTGGACACCGTTGGACATCGTTGGACATCGTTGGACATCGTTGGACACCGTTGGACACCGTTGGACACCGTTGGACACCGTTGGACATCGGTGGACATCGTGGGACACCGTTGGACACCGTTGGACATCGTTGGACACCGAAGGACACCGTGGGACAACGTGGGACAACGTGGGACAACGTGGGACAACATGGGACACCGTGGGACACCGTTGGACATCGTTGGACACCGTGGGACAACGTGGGACAACGTGGGACAACGTGGGACAACGTGGGACAACGTGGGACAACGTGGGACACCGTTGGACACCGTGGGACAGCGTTGGACACCGTTGGACATCGTGGGACACCGTGGGACAACGTGGGACAACGTGGGACACCGTGGGACACCGTGGGACACCGTGGGACACCGTTGGACATCGTTGGACACCGTGGGACAACGTGGGACAACGTGGGACAACGTGGGACACCGTTGGACACCGTGGGACACCGTTGGACACCGTTGGACATCGTTGGACACCGTGGGACAACGTGGGACAACGTGGGAAACCGTGGAAAAACGTGGGACAACGTGGGACAACGTGGGACAACGTGGGACAACGTGGGACACCGTTGGACATCGTTGGACACCGTGGGACAACGTGGGACAACGTGGGACAACGTGGGACATCGTTGGACACCGTGGGACAACGTGGGACAACGTGGGACAACGTGGGACAACGTGGGACAACGTGGGACAATGTGGGACAACGTGGGACAACGTGGGACAACGTGGGACAACGTGGGACAACGTGGGACAACGTGGGACAACGTGGGACAACGTGGGACAACGTGGGACAACGTGGGACAACGTGGGACAACGTGGGACAACGTGGGACAACGTGGGACAACGTGGGACAACGTGGGACAACGTGGGACAACGTGGGACAACGTGGGACACCGTTGGACACCGTTGGACATCGTTGGACACCGTTGGACACCGTGGGACAACGTGGGACAACGTGGGACAACGTGGGACAACGTGGGACAACGTGGGACAACGTGGGACAACGTGGGACAACGTGGGACAACGTGGGACAACGTGGGACACCGTTGGACACCGTTGGACATCGTTGGACATCGTTGGACATCGTGGGACACCGTTGGACATCGTTGGACATCGTTGGACACCGTTGGACATCGTTGGACATCGTTGGACATCGTTGGACACCGTTGGACACCGTTGGACACCGTTGGACACCGTTGGACATCGGTGGACATCGTGGGACACCGTTGGACACCGTTGGACATCGTGGGACACCGTGGGACAACGTGGGACAACGTGGGAGAACGTGGGAAACCATGGAACAACGTGGGACAACGTGGGACAACGTGGGACAACATGGGACAACGTGGTACACCGTTGGACATCGTTGGACACCGTGGGACAACGTGGGACAACGTGGGACAACGTGGGACAACGTGGGACAACGTGGGACAACGTGGGACACCGTTGGACACCGTGGGACACCGTTGGACACCGTTGGGCATCGTTGGACACCGTGGGACAACGTGGGACAACGTGGGACAACGTGGGAAACCATGGAACAACGTGGGACAACGTGGGACAACGTGGGACAACGTGGGACACCGTTGGACACCGTTGGACATCGTTGGACATCGTTGGACATCGTGGGACACCGTTGGACATCGTTGGACACCGTTGGACATCGTTGGACACCGTGGGACAACGTGGGACAACGTGGGACAACGTGGGACACCGTTGGACAACGTGGGACAACGTGGGACAACGTGGGACACCGTTGGGCATCGTTGGACACCGTGGGACAACGTGGGACAACGTGGGACAACGTGGGACACCGTTGGACACCGTTGGACATCGTTGGACATCGTTGGACATCGTGGGACACCGTTGGACATCGTTGGACATCGTTGGACATCGTTGGACACCGTTGGACATCGTTGGACACCGTGGGACAACGTGGGACAACGTGGGACAACGTGGGACACCGTTGGACACCGTGGGACAACGTGGGACAACGTGGGACACCGTTGGACACCGTTGGACATCGTTGGACATCGTTGGACATCGTGGGACACCGTTGGACATCGTTGGACATCGTTGGACACCGTTGGACATCGTTGGACATCGTTGGACATCGTTGGACACCGTTGGACACCGTTGGACACCGTTGGACACCGTTGGACATCGGTGGACATCGTGGGACACCGTTGGACACCGTTGGACATCGTTGGACACCGTTGGACACCGTGGGACAACGTGGGACAACGTGGGACAACGTGGGACAACGTGGGACAACGTGGGACAACGTGGGACAACGTGGGACAACGTGGGACAACGTGGGACACCGTTGGACATCGTTGGACAACGTGGGACAACGTGGGACAACGTGGGACAACGTGGGACAACGTGGGACAACGTGGGACACCGTTGGACACCGTGGGACACCGTTGGACACCGTTGGACATCGTTGGACACCGTGGGACAACGTGGGACAACGTGGGACACCGTTGGACACCGTGGGACAACGTGGGACAACGTGGGACAACGTGGGACACCGTTGGACACCGTGGGACACCGTTGGACATCGTTGGACATCGTTGGACACCGTAGGACATCGTTGGACATCTTTGGACATCGTTGGACACCGTTGGACACCGTTGGACACCGTTGGACACCGTTGGACATCGGTGGACATCGTGGGACACCGTTGGACACCGTTGGACATCGTTGGACACCGTTGGACACCGTGGGACAACGTGGGACAACGTGGGACAACGTGGGACAACATGGGACAACGTGGGACAACGTGGGACAACGTGGGACAACGTGGGACAACGTGGGACAACGTGGGACACCGTTGGGCATCGTTGGACACCGTGGGACAACGTGGGACAACGTGGGACAACGTGGGACAACGTGGGACAACGTGGGACACCGTTGGACACCGTGGGACACCGTTGGACACCGTTGGACATCGTTGGACACCGTGGGACAACGTGGGACAACGTGGGAAACCATGGAAAAACGTGGGACAACGTGGGACAACGTGGGACAACGTGGGACAACGTGGGACACCGTTGGACATCGTTGGACACCGTGGGACAACGTGGGACAACGTGGGACAACGTGGGACACCGTTGGACACCGTGGGACACCGTGGGACACCGTTGGACACCGTGGGACAACGTGGGACAACGTGGGACAACGTGGGACAACGTGGGACAACGTGGGACAATGTGGGACAACGTGGGACAACGTGGGACAACGTGGGACAACGTGGGACAACGTGGGACAACGTGGGACAACGTGGGACAACGTGGGACAACGTGGGACAACGTGGGACAACGTGGGACAACGTGGGACAACGTGGGACAACGTGGGACAACGTGGGACAACGTGGGACAACGTGGGACAACGTGGGACAACGTGGGACACCGTTGGACACCGTTGGACATCGTTGGACACCGTTGGACACCGTGGGACAACGTGGGACAACGTGGGACAACGTGGGACAACGTGGGACAACGTGGGACAACGTGGGACAACGTGGGACAACGTGGGACAACGTGGGACAACGTGGGACACCGTTGGACACCGTTGGACATCGTTGGACATCGTTGGACATCGTGGGACACCGTTGGACATCGTTGGACATCGTTGGACACCGTTGGACATCGTTGGACATCGTTGGACATCGTTGGACACCGTTGGACACCGTTGGACACCGTTGGACACCGTTGGACATCGGTGGACATCGTGGGACACCGTTGGACACCGTTGGACATCGTGGGACACCGTGGGACAACGTGGGACAACGTGGGAGAACGTGGGAAACCATGGAACAACGTGGGACAACGTGGGACAACGTGGGACAACATGGGACAACGTGGTACACCGTTGGACATCGTTGGACACCGTGGGACAACGTGGGACAACGTGGGACAACGTGGGACAACGTGGGACAACGTGGGACAACGTGGGACACCGTTGGACACCGTGGGACACCGTTGGACACCGTTGGACATCGTTGGACACCGTGGGACAACGTGGGACAACGTGGGACAACGTGGGAAACCATGGAATAACGTGGGACAACGTGGGACAACGTGGGACAACGTGGGACACCGTTGGACACCGTTGGACATCGTTGGACATCGTTGGACATCGTGGGACACCGTTGGACATCGTTGGACACCGTTGGACATCGTTGGACACCGTGGGACAACGTGGGACAACGTGGGACAACGTGGGACACCGTTGGACAACGTGGGACAACGTGGGACAACGTGGGACACCGTTGGGCATCGTTGGACACCGTGGGACAACGTGGGACAACGTGGGACAACGTGGGACACCGTTGGACAACGTTGGACATCGTTGGACATCGTTGGACATCGTGGGACACCGTTGGACATCGTTGGACATCGTTGGACATCGTTGGACACCGTTGGACATCGTTGGACACCGTGGGACAACGTGGGACAACGTGGGACAACGTGGGACACCGTTGGACACCGTGGGACAACGTGGGACAACGTGGGACACCGTTGGACACCGTTGGACATCGTTGGACATCGTTGGCCATCGTGGGACACCGTTGGACATCGTTGGACATCGTTGGACACCGTTGGACATCGTTGGACATCGTTGGACATCGTTGGACACCGTTGGACACCGTTGGACACCGTTGGACACCGTTGGACATCGGTGGACATCGTGGGACACCGTTGGACACCGTTGGACATCGTTGGACACCGTTGGACACCGTGGGACAACGTGGGACAACGTGGGACAACGTGGGACAACGTGGGACAACGTGGGACAACGTGGGACAACGTGGGACAACGTGGGACAACGTGGGACACCGTTGGACATCGTTGGACAACGTGGGACAACGTGGGACAACGTGGGACAACGTGGGACAACGTGGGACAACGTGGGACACCGTTGGACACCGTGGGACACCGTTGGACACCGTTGGACATCGTTGGACACCGTGGGACAACGTGGGACAACGTGGGACACCGTTGGACACCGTGGGACAACGTGGGACAACGTGGGACAACGTGGGACACCGTTGGACACCGTGGGACACCGTTGGACATCGTTGGACATCGTTGGACACCGTTGGACATCGTTGGACATCTTTGGACATCGTTGGACACCGTTGGACACCGTTGGACACCGTTGGACACCGTTGGACATCGGTGGACATCGTGGGACACCGTTGGACACCGTTGGACATCGTTGGACACCGTTGGACACCGTGGGACAACGTGGGACAACGTGGGACAACGTGGGACAACATGGGACAACGTGGGACAACGTGGGACAACGTGGGACAACGTGGGACAACGTGGGACAACGTGGGACACCGTTGGGCATCGTTGGACACCGTGGGACAACGTGGGACAACGTGGGACAACGTGGGACACCGTTGGACACCGTTGGACATCGTTGGACATCGTTGGACATCGTGGGACACCGTTGGACATCGTTGGACATCGTTGGACACCGTTGGACATCGTTGGACATCGTTGGACATCGTTGGACACCGTTGGACACCGTTGGACACCGTTGGACACCGTTGGACATCGGTGGACATCGTGGGACACCGTTGGACACCGTTGGACATCGTTGGACACCGAAGGACACCGTGGGACAACGTGGGACAACGTGGGACAACGTGGGACAACATGGGACAGCGTGGGACACCGTTGGACATCGTTGGACACCGTGGGACAACGTGGGACAACGTGGGACAACGTGGGACAACGTGGGACAACGTGGGACAACGTGGGACACCGTTGGACACCGTGGGACAGCGTTGGACACCGTTGGACATCGTTGGACACCGTGGGACAACGTGGGACAACGTGGGACACCGTTGGACACCGTGGGACACCGTTGGACACCGTTGGACATCGTTGGACACCGTGGGACAACGTGGGACAACGTGGGACAACGTGGGACACCGTTGGACACCGTGGGACACCGTTGGACACCGTTGGACATCGTTGGACACCGTGGGACAACGTGGGACAACGTGGGAAACCATGGAAAAACGTGGGACAACGTGGGACAACGTGGGACAACGTGGGACAACGTGGGACACCGTTGGACATCGTTGGACACCGTGGGACAACGTGGGACAACGTGGGACAACGTGGGACATCGTTGGACACCGTTGGACATCGTTGGACATCGTTGGACATCGTTGGACACCGTTGGACACCGTTGGACACCGTTGGACACCGTTGGACATCGGTGGACATCGTGGGACACCGTTGGACACCGTTGGACATCGTTGGACACCGAAGGACACCGTGGGACAACGTGGGACAACGTGGGACAACGTGGGACAACATGGGACAGCGTGGGACACCGTTGGACATCGTTGGACACCGTGGGACAACGTGGGACAACGTGGGACAACGTGGGACAACGTGGGACAACGTGGGACAACGTGGGACACCGTTGGACACCGTGGGACAGCGTTGGACACCGTTGGACATCGTTGGACACCGTGGGACAACGTGGGACAACGTGGGACACCGTTGGACACCGTGGGACACCGTTGGACACCGTTGGACATCGTTGGACACCGTGGGACAACGTGGGACAACGTGGGACAACGTGGGACACCGTTGGACACCGTGGGACACCGTTGGACACCGTTGGACATCGTTGGACACCGTGGGACAACGTGGGACAACGTGGGAAACCATGGAAAAACGTGGGACAACGTGGGACAACGTGGGACAACGTGGGACAACGTGGGACACCGTTGGACATCGTTGGACACCGTGGGACAACGTGGGACAACGTGGGACAACGTGGGACATCGTTGGACACCGTGGGACAACGTGGGACAACGTGGGACAACGTGGGACAACGTGGGACAACGTGGGACAATGTGGGACAACGTGGGACAACGTGGGACAACGTGGGACAACGTGGGACAACGTGGGACAACGTGGGACAACGTGGGACAACGTGGGACAACGTGGGACAACGTGGGACAACGTGGGACAACGTGGGACAACGTGGGACAACGTGGGACAACGTGGGACAACGTGGGACAACGTGGGACACCGTTGGACAACGTGGGACAACGTGGGACAACGTGGGACAACGTGGGACAACGTGGGACAACGTGGGACAACGTGGGACAACGTGGGACAACGTGGGACAACGTGGGACAACGTGGGACAACGTGGGACAACGTGGGACACCGTTGGACACCGTGGGACACCGTTGGACACCGTTGGACATCGTTGGACACCGTGGGACAACGTGGGACAACGTGGGAAACCATGGAAAAACGTGGGACAACGTGGGACAACGTGGGACAACGTGGGACAACGTGGGACACCGTTGGACATCGTTGGACACCGTGGGACAACGTGGGACAACGTGGGACAACGTGGGACACCGTTGGACACCGTGGGACACCGTGGGACACCGTTGGACACCGTTGGACACCGCGGGACATCGTTGGACACCGTGGGACAACGTGGGACAACGTGGGACAACGTGGGACAACGTGGGAAAACGTGGGACAACGTGGGACAACGTGGGACAACGTGGGACAACGTGGGACAACGTGGGACAATGTGGGACAACGTGGGACAACGTGGGACAACGTGGGACACCGTTGGACATCGTTGGACACCGTTGGACACCGCTGGACACCGTTGGACACCGTGGGACACCGTTGGACACCGTTGGACATCGTTGGACACCGTGGGACAACGTGGGACAACGTGGGACAACGTGGGACAACGTGGGACAACGTGGGACACCGTTGGACAACGTGGGACAACGTGGGACAACGTGGGACAACGTGGGACAACGTGGGACAACGTGGGACAACGTGGGACAACGTGGGACAACGTGGGACAACGTGGGACAACGTGGGACAACGTGGGACAACGTGGGACAACGTGGGACAACGTGGGACAACGTGGGACAACGTGGGACAACGTGGGACACCGTTGGACACCGTTGGACATCGTTGGACACCGTTGGACACCGTGGGACAACGTGGGACAACGTGGGACAACGTGGGACAACGTGGGACAACGTGGGACAACGTGGGACAACGTGGGACAACGTGGGACAACGTGGGACAACGTGGGACACCGTTGGACACCGTTGGACATCGTTGGACATCGTGGGACACCGTTGGACATCGTTGGACACCGTTGGAAACCGTTGGACACCGTTGGACACCGTGGGACAACGTGGGCCAACGTGGGACAACGTGGGACAACGTGGGACAACGTGGGACAACGTGGGACAACGTGAGACACCGTTGGACACCGTTGGACATCGTTGGACATCGTTGGACATCGTGGGACACCGTTGGACATCGTTGGACACCGTTGGAAACCGTTGGACACCGTTGGACACCGTGGGACACCGTTGGACACCGTTGGACACCGTGGGACACCGTTGGACACCGTTGGACATCGTTGGACACCGTGGGACAACGTGGGACAACGTGAGACAACGTGGGAAACCATGGAACAACGTGGGACAACGTGGGACAACGTGGGACAACGTGGGACAACGTGGGACACCGTTGGACATCGTTGGACACCGTGGGACAACGTGGGACAACGTGGGACAACGTGGGACAACGTGGGACAACGTGGGACAACGTGGGACAACGTGGGACAACATGGGACAGCGTGGGACACCGTTGGACATCGTTGGACACCGTGGGACAACGTGGGACAACGTGGGACAACGTGGGACAACGTGGGACAACGTGGGACAACGTGGGACACCGTTGGACACCGTTGGACACCGTGGGACACCGTTGGACACCGTTGGACATCGGTGGACATCGTGGGACACCGTTGGACACCGTTGGACATCGTTGGACACCGAAGGACACCGTGGGACAACGTGGGACAACGTGGGACAACGTGGGACAACATGGGACAGCGTGGGACACCGTTGGACATCGTTGGACACCGTGGGACAACGTGGGACAACGTGGGACAACGTGGGACAACGTGGGACAACGTGGGACAACGTGGGACACCGTTGGACACCGTGGGACAGCGTTGGACACCGTTGGACATCGTTGGACACCGTGGGACAACGTGGGACAACGTGGGACACCGTTGGACACCGTGGGACACCGTTGGACACCGTTGGACATCGTTGGACACCGTGGGACAACGTGGGACAACGTGGGACAACGTGGGACACCGTTGGACACCGTGGGACACCGTTGGACACCGTTGGACATCGTTGGACACCGTGGGACAACGTGGGACAACGTGGGAAACCATGGAAAAACGTGGGACAACGTGGGACAACGTGGGACAACGTGGGACAACGTGGGACACCGTTGGACATCGTTGGACACCGTGGGACAACGTGGGACAACGTGGGACAACGTGGGACATCGTTGGACACCGTGGGACAACGTGGGACAACGTGGGACAACGTGGGACAACGTGGGACAACGTGGGACAATGTGGGACAACGTGGGACAACGTGGGACAACGTGGGACAACGTGGGACAACGTGGGACAACGTGGGACAACGTGGGACAACGTGGGACAACGTGGGACAACGTGGGACAACGTGGGACAACGTGGGACAACGTGGGACAACGTGGGACAACGTGGGACAACGTGGGACACCGTTGGACAACGTGGGACAACGTGGGACAACGTGGGACAACGTGGGACAACGTGGGACAACGTGGGACAACGTGGGACAACGTGGGACAACGTGGGACAACGTGGGACAACGTGGGACAACGTGGGACAACGTGGGACACCGTTGGACACCGTGGGACACCGTTGGACACCGTTGGACATCGTTGGACACCGTGGGACAACGTGGGACAACGTGGGAAACCATGGAAAAACGTGGGACAACGTGGGACAACGTGGGACAACGTGGGACAACGTGGGACACCGTTGGACATCGTTGGACACCGTGGGACAACGTGGGACAACGTGGGACAACGTGGGACACCGTTGGACACCGTGGGACACCGTGGGACACCGTTGGACACCGTTGGACACCGCTGGACATCGTTGGACACCGTGGGACAACGTGGGACAACGTGGGACAACGTGGGACAACGTGGGAAAACGTGGGACAACGTGGGACAACGTGGGACAACGTGGGACAACGTGGGACAACGTGGGACAATGTGGGACAACGTGGGACAACGTGGGACAACGTGGGACACCGTTGGACATCGTTGGACACCGTTGGACACCGTTGGACACCGTTGGACACCGTGGGACACCGTTGGACACCGTTGGACATCGTTGGACACCGTGGGACAACGTGGGACAACGTGGGACAACGTGGGACAACGTGGGACAACGTGGGACACCGTTGGACAACGTGGGACAACGTGGGACAACGTGGGACAACGTGGGACAACGTGGGACAACGTGGGACAACGTGGGACAACGTGGGACAACGTGGGACAACGTGGGACAACGTGGGACAACGTGGGACAACGTGGGACAACGTGGGACAACGTGGGACAACGTGGGACAACGTGGGACAACGTGGGACACCGTTGGACACCGTTGGACATCGTTGGACACCGTTGGACACCGTGGGACAACGTGGGACAACGTGGGACAACGTGGGACAACGTGGGACAACGTGGGACAACGTGGGACAACGTGGGACAACGTGGGACAACGTGGGACAACGTGGGACACCGTTGGACACCGTTGGACATCGTTGGACATCGTGGGACACCGTTGGACATCGTTGGACACCGTTGGAAACCGTTGGACACCGTTGGACACCGTGGGACAACGTGGGCCAACGTGGGACAACGTGGGACAACGTGGGACAACGTGGGACAACGTGGGACAACGTGAGACACCGTTGGACACCGTTGGACATCGTTGGACATCGTTGGACATCGTGGGACACCGTTGGACATCGTTGGACACCGTTGGAAACCGTTGGACACCGTTGGACACCGTGGGACACCGTTGGACACCGTTGGACACCGTGGGACACCGTTGGACACCGTTGGACATCGTTGGACACCGTGGGACAACGTGGGACAACGTGAGACAACGTGGGAAACCATGGAACAACGTGGGACAACGTGGGACAACGTGGGACAACGTGGGACAACGTGGGACACCGTTGGACATCGTTGGACACCGTGGGACAACGTGGGACAACGTGGGACAACGTGGGACAACGTGGGACAACGTGGGACAACGTGGGACAACGTGGGACAACGTGGGACAACGTGGGACATCGTGGGACAACGTGGGACAACGTGGGACAACGTGGGACAACGTGGGACACCGTTGGACACCGTGGGACACCGTTGGACACCGTTGGACATCGTTGGACACCGTGGGACAACGTGGGACAACGTGGGACAACGTGGGACACCGTTGGACACCGTGGGACAACGTGGGACAACGTGGGACAACGTGGGACACCGTTGGACACCGTGGGACACCGTTGGACATCGTTGGACATCGTTGGACACCGTTGGACATCGTTGGACATCGTTGGACATCGTTGGACACCGTTGGACACCGTTGGACACCGTTGGACACCGTTGGACATCGGTGGACATCGTGGGACACCGTTGGACACCGTTGGACATCGTTGGACACCGTTGGACACCGTGGGACAACGTGGGACAACGTGGGACAACGTGGGACAACATGGGACAACGTGGGACAACGTGGGACAACGTGGGACAACGTGGGACAACGTGGGACAACGTGGGACAACGTGGGACAACGTGGGACAACGTGGGACAACGTGGGACAACGTGGGACAACGTGGGACAACGTGGGACACCGTTGGACATCGTTGGACACCGTTGGACACCGCTGGACACCGTTGGACACCGTGGGACACCGTTGGACACCGTTGGACATCGTGGGACACCGTGGGACAACGTGGGACAACGTGGGACAACGTGGGACAACGTGGGACAACGTGGGACACCGTTGGACAACGTGGGACAACGTGGGACAACGTGGGACAACGTGGGACAACGTGGGACAACGTGGGACAACGTGGGACAACGTGGGACAACGTGGGACAACGTGGGACAACGTGGGACAACGTGGGACAACGTGGGACAACGTGGGACAACGTGGGACAACGTGGGACACCGTTGGACACCGTTGGACATCGTTGGACACCGTTGGACACCGTGGGACAACGTGGGACAACGTGGGACAACGTGGGACACCGTTGGACACCGTTGGACATCGTTGGACATCGTTGGACATCGTGGGACACCGTTGGACATCGTTGGACACCGTTGGAAACCGTTGGACACCGTTGGACACCGTGGGACAACGTGGGCCAACGTGGGACAACGTGGGACAACGTGGGACACCGTTGGACACCGTGGGACACCGTTGGACACCGTTGGACATCGTTGGACACCGTGGGACAACGTGGGACAACGTGGGACAACGTGGGAAACCATGGAACAACGTGGGACAACGTGGGACAACGTGGGACAACGTGGGACAACGTGGGACACCGTTGGACATCGTTGGACACCGTGGGACAACGTGGGACAACGTGGGACAACGTGGGACAACGTGGGACAACGTGGGACAACGTGGGACAACGTGGGACAACGTGGGACAACGTGGGACAACGTGGGACAACGTGGGACAACGTGGGACAACGTGGGACAACGTGGGACAACGTGGGACAACGTGGGACAACGTGGGACAACGTGGGACACCGTTGGACACCGTGGGACAACGTGGGACAACGTGGGACACCGTTGGACACCGTGGGACACCGTTGGACACCGTGGGACAACGTGGGACAACGTGGGACACCGTTGGACACCGTTGGACATCGTTGGACATCGTTGGCCATCGTGGGACACCGTTGGACATCGTTGGACATCGTTGGACACCGTTGGACATCGTTGGACATCGTTGGACATCGTTGGACACCGTTGGACACCGTGGGACAACGTGGGACAACGTGGGACACCGTTGGACACCGTGGGACACCGTTGGACACCGTGGGACAACGTGGGACAACGTGGGACACCGTTGGACACCGTTGGACATCGTTGGACATCGTTGGACACCGTTGGACATCGTTGGACATCGTTGGACATCGTTGGACACCGTTGGACACCGTTGGACACCGTTGGACACCGTTGGACATCGTGGGACACCGTGGGACAACGTGGGACAACGTGGGAGAACGTGGGAAACCATGGAACAACGTGGGACAACGTGGGACAACGTGGGACAACATGGGACAACGTGGGACACCGTTGGACATCGTTGGACACCGTGGGACAACGTGGGACAACGTGGGACAACGTGGGACAACGTGGGACAACGTGGGACAACGTGGGACACCGTTGGACACCGTGGGACAACGTGGGACAACGTGGGACACCGTTGGACACCGTGGGACACCGTTGGACACCGTGGGACAACGTGGGACAACGTGGGACACCGTTGGACACCGTTGGACATCGTTGGACATCGTTGGCCATCGTGGGACACCGTTGGACATCGTTGGACATCGTTGGACACCGTTGGACATCGTTGGACATCGTTGGACATCGTTGGACACCGTTGGACACCGTTGGACACCGTTGGACACCGTTGGACATCGTGGGACACCGTGGGACAACGTGGGACAACGTGGGAGAACGTGGGAAACCATGGAACAACGTGGGACAACGTGGGACAACGTGGGACAACATGGGACAACGTGGGACACCGTTGGACATCGTTGGACACCGTGGGACAACGTGGGACAACGTGGGACAACGTGGGACAACGTGGGACAACGTGGGACAACGTGGGACACCGTTGGACACCGTGGGACACCGTTGGACACCGTTGGACATCGTTGGACACCGTGGGACAACGTGGGACAACGTGGGACAACGTGGGAAACCATGGAACAACGTGGGACAACGTGGGACAACGTGGGACAACGTGGGACACCGTTGGACACCGTTGGACATCGTTGGACATCGTTGGACATCGTGGGACACCGTTGGACATCGTTGGACACCGTTGGACACCGTGGGACAACGTGGGACAACGTGGGACAACGTGGGACAACGTGGGACAACGTGGGACAACGTGGGACAACGTGGGACACCGTTGGACACCGTGGGACACCGTTGGACACCGTTGGACATCGTTGGACACCGTGGGACAACGTGGGACAACGTGGGACAACGTGGGAAACCATGGAATAACGTGGGACAACGTGGGACAACGTGGGACAACGTGGGACACCGTTGGACACCATTGGACATCGTTGGACATCGTTGGACATCGTGGGACACCGTTGGACATCGTTGGACACCGTTGGACATCGTTGGACACCGTGGGACAACGTGGGACAACGTGGGACAACGTGGGACACCGTTGGACAACGTGGGACAACGTGGGACAACGTGGGACACCGTTGGGCATCGTTGGACACCGTGGGACAACGTGGGACAACGTGGGACAACGTGGGACACCGTTGGACACCGTTGGACATCGTTGGACATCGTTGGACATCGTGGGACACCGTTGGACATCGTTGGACATCGTTGGACATCGTTGGACACCGTTGGACATCGTTGGACACCGTGGGACAACGTGGGACAACGTGGGACAACGTGGGACACCGTTGGACACCGTGGGACAACGTGGGACACCGTTGGACACCGTGGGACACCGTTGGACACCGTTGGACATCGTTGGACACCGTGGGACAACGTGGGACAACGTGGGACAACGTGGGAAACCATGGAACAACGTGGGACAACGTGGGACAACGTGGGACAACGTGGGACACCGTTGGACACCGTTGGACATCGTTGGACACCGTGGGACAACGTGGGACAACGTGGGACAACGTGGGAAACCATGGAACAACGTGGGACAACGTGGGACAACGTGGGACAACGTGGGACACCGTTGGACACCGTTGGACATCGTTGGACATCGTTGGACATCGTGGGACACCGTTGGACATCGTTGGACACCGTTGGACACCGTGGGACAACGTGGGACAACGTGGGACAACGTGGGACAACGTGGGACAACGTGGGACAACGTGGGACAACGTGGGACACCGTTGGACACCGTGGGACACCGTTGGACACCGTTGGACATCGTTGGACACCGTGGGACAACGTGGGACAACGTGGGACAACGTGGGAAACCATGGAATAACGTGGGACAACGTGGGACAACGTGGGACAACGTGGGACACCGTTGGACACCATTGGACATCGTTGGACATCGTTGGACATCGTGGGACACCGTTGGACATCGTTGGACACCGTTGGACATCGTTGGACACCGTGGGACAACGTGGGACAACGTGGGACAACGTGGGACACCGTTGGACAACGTGGGACAACGTGGGACAACGTGGGACACCGTTGGGCATCGTTGGACACCGTGGGACAACGTGGGACAACGTGGGACAACGTGGGACACCGTTGGACACCGTTGGACATCGTTGGACATCGTTGGACATCGTGGGACACCGTTGGACATCGTTGGACATCGTTGGACATCGTTGGACACCGTTGGACATCGTTGGACACCGTGGGACAACGTGGGACAACGTGGGACAACGTGGGACACCGTTGGACACCGTGGGACAACGTGGGACAACGTGGGACACCGTTGGACACCGTTGGACATCGTTGGACATCGTTGGCCATCGTGGGACACCGTTGGACATCGTTGGACATCGTTGGACACCGTTGGACACCGTTGGACACCGCTGGACACCGTTGGATATCGGTGGACATCGTGGGACACCGTTGGACACCGTTGGACATCGTTGGACACCGTTGGACACCGTGGGACAACGTGGGACACCGTTGGACACCGTGGGACAGCGTTGGACACCGTTGGACATCGTTGGACACCGTGGGACAACGTGGGACAACGTGGGACACCGTTGGACACCGTGGGACACCGTTGGACACCGTTGGACATCGTTGGACACCGTGGGACAACGTGGGACAACGTGGGACAACGTGGGACACCGTTGGACACCGTGGGACACCGTTGGACACCGTTGGACATCGTTGGACACCGTGGGACAACGTGGGACAACGTGGGAAACCATGGAAAAACGTGGGACAACGTGGGACAACGTGGGACAACGTGGGACAACGTGGGACACCGTTGGACATCGTTGGACACCGTGGGACAACGTGGGACAACGTGGGACAACGTGGGACACCGTTGGACACCGTTGGACATCGTTGGACATCGTTGGACATCGTTGGACACCGTTGGACACCGTTGGACACCGTTGGACACCGTTGGACATCGGTGGACATCGTGGGACACCGTTGGACACCGTTGGACATCGTTGGACACCGTTGGACACCGTGGGACAACGTGGGACAGCGTGGGACAACGTGGGACAACATGGGACAGCGTGGGACACCGTTGGACATCGTTGGACACCGTGGGACAACGTGGGACAACGTGGGACAACGTGGGACACCGTTGGACACCGTGGGACACCGTGGGACACCGTTGGACACCGTTGGACACCGCTGGACATCGTTGGACACCGTGGGACAACGTGGGACAACGTGGGACAACGTGGGACAACGTGGGAAAACGTGGGACAACGTGGGACAACGTGGGACAACGTGGGACAACGTGGGACAACGTGGGACAACGTGGGACAACGTGGGACAACGTGGGACAACGTGGGACACCGTTGGACATCGTTGGACACCGTTGGACACCGCTGGACACCGTTGGACACCGTGGGACACCGTTGGACACCGTTGGACATCGTTGGACACCGTGGGACAACGTGGGACAACGTGGGACAACGTGGGACAACGTGGGACAACGTGGGACACCGTTGGACAACGTGGGACAACGTGGGACAACGTGGGACAACGTGGGACAACGTGGGACAACGTGGGACAACGTGGGACAACGTGGGACAACGTGGGACAACGTGGGACAACGTGGGACAACGTGGGACAACGTGGGACAACGTGGGACAACGTGGGACACCGTTGGACACCGTTGGACATCGTTGGACACCGTTGGACACCGTGGGACAACGTGGGACAACGTGGGACAACGTGGGACAACGTGGGACAACGTGGGACAACGTGGGACAACGTGGGACAACGTGGGACAACGTGGGACAACGTGGGACATCGTGGGACAACCTGGGACAACCTGGGACAACGTGGGACAACGTGGGACAACGTGGGACACCGTTGGACAACGTGGGACACCGTTGGACATCGTTGGACACCGTGGGACAACGTGGGACAACGTGGGACAACGTGGGACACCGTTGGACACCGTTGGACATCGTTGGACATCGTTGGACATCGTGGGACACCGTTGGACATCGTTGGACACCGTTGGAAACCGTTGGACACCGTTGGACACCGTGGGACAACGTGGGCCAACGTGGGACAACGTGGGACAACGTGGGACACCGTTGGACACCGTGGGACGCCGTTGGACACCGTTGGACATCGTTGGACACCGTGGGACAACGTGGGACAACGTGGGACAACGTGGGAAACCATGGAACAACGTGGGACAACGTGGGACAACGTGGGACAACGTGGGACAACGTGGGACACCGTTGGACATCGTTGGACACCGTGGGACAACGTGGGACAACGTGGGACAATGTGGGACAACGTGGGACAACGTGGGACAACGTGGGACAACGTGGGACAACGTGGGACAACGTGGGACATCGTGGGACAACGTGGGACAACGTGGGACAACGTGGGACAACGTGGGACAACGTGGGACACCGTGGGACAACGTGGGACATTGTTGGACATCGTTGGACATCGTGGGACACCGTTGGACATCGTTGGACATCGTTGGACACCGTTGGACATCGTTGGACATCGTGGGACACCGTTGGACACCGTTGGACATCGTTGGACACCGTGGGACAACGTGGGACAACGTGGGACAACGTGGGAAACCATGGAACAACGTGGGACAACGTTGGACACCGTTGGACATCGTTGGACACCGTGGGACAACGTGGGACAACGTGGGACAACGTGGGACCCCGTTGGACACCGTGGGACATCGGTGGACATCGTGGGACACCGTTGGACACCGTTGGACAACGTGGGACAACGTGGGACAACATGGGACAACGTGGGACAACGTGGGAGAACGTGGGACAACGTGGGACAACGTGGGACAACGTGGGACACCGTTGGGCATCGTTGGACACCGTGGGACAACGTGGGACAACGTGGGACAACGTGGGACACCGTTGGACACCGTTGGACATCGTTGGACATCGTTGGACATCGTGGGACACCGTTGGACATCGTTGGACATCGTTGGACACCGTTGGACATCGTTGGACATCGTTGGACATCGTTGGACACCGTTGGACACCGTTGGACACCGTTGGACACCGTTGGACATCGGTGGACATCGTGGGACACCGTTGGACACCGTTGGACATCGTTGGACACCGTTGGACACCGTGGGACAACGTGGGACAACGTGGGACAACGTGGGACAACATGGGACAGCGTGGGACACCGTTGGACATCGTTGGACACCGTGGGACAACGTGGGACAACGTGGGACAACGTGGGACAACGTGGGACAACGTGGGACACCGTTGGACACCGTGGGACAGCGTTGGACACCGTTGGACATCGTTGGACACCGTGGGACAACGTGGGACAACGTGGGACACCGTTGGACACCGTGGGACACCGTTGGACACCGTTGGACATCGTTGGACACCGTGGGACAACGTGGGACAACGTGGGACAACGTGGGACACCGTTGGACACCGTGGGACACCGTTGGACACCGTTGGACATCGTTGGACACCGTGGGACAACGTGGGACAACGTGGGAAACCGTGGAAAAACGTGGGACAACGTGGGACAACGTGGGACAACGTGGGACAACGTGGGACACCGTTGGACATCGTTGGACACCGTGGGACAACGTGGGACAACGTGGGACAACGTGGGACACCGTTGGACACCGTGGGACACCGTGGGACACCGTTGGACACCGTTGGACACCGCTGGACATCGTTGGACACCGTGGGACAACGTGGGACAACGTGGGACAACGTGGGACAACGTGGGAAAACGTGGGACAACGTGGGACAACGTGGGACAACGTGGGACAACGTGGGACAACGTGGGACAACGTGGGACAACGTGGGACAACGTGGGACAACGTGGGACAACGTGGGACAACGTGGGACAACGTGGGACAACGTGGGACAACGTGGGACAACGTGGGACAACGTGGGACAACGTGGGACAACGTGGGACACCGTTGGACATCGTTGGACACCGTTGGACACCGCTGGACACCGTTGGACACCCTGGGACACCGTTGGACACCGTTGGACATCGTTGGACACCGTGGGACAACGTGGGACAACGTGGGACAACGTGGGACAACGTGGGACAACGTGGGACACCGTTGGACAACGTGGGACAACGTGGGACAACGTGGGACACCGTGGGACAACGTGGGACAACGTGGGACAACGTGGGACAACGTGGGACAACGTGGGACAACGTGGGACAACGTGGGACAACGTGGGACAACGTGGGACAACGTGGCACAACGTGGGACACCGTTGGACACCGTTGGACATCGTTGGACACCGTTGGACACCGTGGGACAACGTGGGACAACGTGGGACAACGTGGGACAACGTGGGACAACGTGGGACAACGTGGGACAACGTGGGACAACGTGGGACAACGTGGGACAACGTGGGACATCGTGGGACAACCTGGGACAACGTGGGACAACGTGGGACAACGTGGGACACCGTTGGACAACGTGGGACACCGTTGGACATCGTTGGACACCGTGGGACAACGTGGGACAACGTGGGACAACGTGGGACACCGTTGGACACCGTTGGACATCGTTGGACATCGTTGGACATCGTGGGACACCGTTGGACATCGTTGGACACCGTTGGAAACCGTTGGACACCGTTGGACACCGTGGGACAACGTGGGCCAACGTGGGACAACGTGGGACAACGTGGGACACCGTTGGACACCGTGGGACACCGTTGGACACCGTTGGACATCGTTGGACACCGTGGGACAACGTGGGACAACGTGGGACAACGTGGGAAACCATGGAACAACGTGGGACAACGTTGGACACCGTTGGACATCGTTGGACACCGTGGGACAACGTGGGACAACGTGGGACAACGTGGGACCCCGTTGGACACCGTGGGACATCGGTGGACATCGTGGGACACCGTTGGACACCGTTGGACAACGTGGGACAACGTGGGACAACATGGGACAACGTGGGACAACGTGGGAGAACGTGGGACAACGTGGGACAACGTGGGACAACGTGGGACACCGTTGGGCATCGTTGGACACCGTGGGACAACGTGGGACAACGTGGGACAACGTGGGACACCGTTGGACACCGTTGGACATCGTTGGACATCGTTGGACATCGTGGGACACCGTTGGACATCGTTGGACATCGTTGGACACCGTTGGACATCGTTGGACATCGTTGGACATCGTTGGACACCGTTGGACACCGTTGGACACCGTTGGACACCGTTGGACATCGGTGGACATCGTGGGACACCGTTGGACACCGTTGGACATCGTTGGACACCGTTGGACACCGTGGGACAACGTGGGACAACGTGGGACAACGTGGGACAACATGGGACAGCGTGGGACACCGTTGGACATCGTTGGACACCGTGGGACAACGTGGGACAACGTGGGACAACGTGGGACAACGTGGGACAACGTGGGACACCGTTGGACACCGTGGGACAGCGTTGGACACCGTTGGACATCGTTGGACACCGTGGGACAACGTGGGACAACGTGGGACACCGTTGGACACCGTGGGACACCGTTGGACACCGTTGGACATCGTTGGACACCGTGGGACAACGTGGGACAACGTGGGACAACGTGGGACACCGTTGGACACCGTGGGACACCGTTGGACACCGTTGGACATCGTTGGACACCGTGGGACAACGTGGGACAACGTGGGAAACCATGGAAAAACGTGGGACAACGTGGGACAACGTGGGACAACGTGGGACAACGTGGGACACCGTTGGACATCGTTGGACACCGTGGGACAACGTGGGACAACGTGGGACAACGTGGGACACCGTTGGACACCGTGGGACACCGTGGGACACCGTGGGACACCGTTGGACACCGCTGGACATCGTTGGACACCGTGGGACAACGTGGGACAACGTGGGACAACGTGGGACAACGTGGGAAAACGTGGGACAACGTGGGACAACGTGGGACAACGTGGGACAACGTGGGACAACGTGGGACAACGTGGGACAACGTGGGACAACGTGGGACAACGTGGGACAACGTGGGACAACGTGGGACAACGTGGGACAACGTGGGACAACGTGGGACAACGTGGGACAACGTGGGACACCGTTGGACATCGTTGGACACCGTTGGACACCGCTGGACACCGTTGGACACCCTGGGACACCGTTGGACACCGTTGGACATCGTTGGACACCGTGGGACAACGTGGGACAACGTGGGACAACGTGGGACAACGTGGGACAACGTGGGACACCGTTGGACAACGTGGGACAACGTGGGACAACGTGGGACAACGTGGGACAACGTGGGACAACGTGGGACAACGTGGGACAACGTGGGACAACGTGGGACAACGTGGGACAACGTGGGACAACGTGGGACAACGTGGGACAACGTGGCACAACGTGGGACACCGTTGGACACCGTTGGACATCGTTGGACACCGTTGGACACCGTGGGACAACGTGGGACAACGTGGGACAACGTGGGACAACGTGGGACAACGTGGGACAACGTGGGACAACGTGGGACAACGTGGGACAACGTGGGACAACGTGGGACATCGTGGGACAACCTGGGACAACGTGGGACAACGTGGGACAACGTGGGACACCGTTGGACAACGTGGGACACCGTTGGACATCGTTGGACACCGTGGGACAACGTGGGACAACGTGGGACAACGTGGGACACCGTTGGACACCGTTGGACATCGTTGGACATCGTTGGACATCGTGGGACACCGTTGGACATCGTTGGACACCGTTGGAAACCGTTGGACACCGTTGGACACCGTGGGACAACGTGGGCCAACGTGGGACAACGTGGGACAACGTGGGACACCGTTGGACACCGTGGGACACCGTTGGACACCGTTGGACATCGTTGGACACCGTGGGACAACGTGGGACAACGTGGGACAACGTGGGAAACCATGGAACAACGTGGGACAACGTGGGACAACGTGTGACAACGTGGGACAACGTGGGACACCGTTGGACATCGTTGGACACCGTGGGACAACGTGGGACAACGTGGGACAACGTGGGACAACGTGGGACAACGTGGGACAACGTGGGACAACGTGGGACAACGTGGGACAACGTGGGACATCGTGGGACAACGTGGGACAACGTGGGACAACGTGGGACAACGTGGGACAACGTGGGACACCGTGGGACAACGTGGGACATTGTTGGACATCGTTGGACATCGTGGGACACCGTTGGACATCGTTGGACATCGTTGGACACCGTTGGACATCGTTGGACATCGTTGGACATCGTTGGACACCGTTGGACACCGTTGGACATCGTTGGACATCGTTGGACACCGTTGGACATCGTTGGACATCGTTGGACATCGTGGGACACCGTTGGACATCGTTGGACATCGTTGGACACCGTTGGACATCGTTGGACATCGTTGGACATCGTTGGACACCGTTGGACACCGTTGGACACCGTTGGACACCGTGGGACAACGTGGGCCAACGTGGGACAACGTGGGATAACGTGGGACACCGTTGGACAACGTGGGACAACGTGGGACAACGTGGGACAACGTGGGACACCGTTGGACACCGTGGGACAACGTGGGACAACGTGGGACACCGTTGGACACCGTGGGACACCGTTGGACACCGTTGGACATCGTTGGACACCGTGGGACAACGTGGGACAACGTGGGACAACGTGGGACACCGTTGGTCACCGTGGGACAACGTGGGATAACGTGGGACACCGTTGGACAACGTGGGACAACGTGGGACAACGTGGGACAACGTGGGACACCGTTGGACACCGTGGGACAACGTGGGACAACGTGGGACACCGTTGGACACCGTGGGACACCGTTGGACACCGTTGGACATCGTTGGACACCGTGGGACAACGTGGGACAACGTGGGACAACGTGGGACACCGTTGGACACCGTGGGACTACGTGGGACAACGTGGGACACCGTTGGACACCGTTGGACATCGTTGGACATCGTTGGCCATCGTGGGACACCGTTGGACATCGTTGGACATCGTTGGACACCGTTGGACATTGTTGGACATCGTTGGACATCGTTGGACACCGTTGGACTCCGTTGGTCACCGTTGGACACCGTTGGACATCGTGGGACACCGTGGGACAACGTGGGACAACGTGGGAGAACGTGGGAAACCATGGAACAACGTGGGACAACATGGGACAACGTGGGACACCGTTGGACATCGTTGGACACCGTGGGACAACGTGGGACAACGTGGGACAACGTGGGACAACGTGGGACAACGTGGGACAACGTGGGACACCGTTGGACACCGTGGGACACCGTTGGACACCGTTGGACATCGTTGGACACCGTGGGACAACGTGGGACAACGTGGGACAACGTGGGAAACCATGGAACAACGTGGGACAACGTGGGACAACGTGGGACAACGTGGGACACCGTTGGACACCGTTGGACATCGTTGGACATCGTTGGACATCGTGGGACACCGTTGGACATCGTTGGACACCGTTGGACATCGTTGGACACCGTGGGACAACGTGGGACAACGTGGGACAACGTGGGACACCGTTGGACAACGTGGGACAACGTGGGACAACGTGGGACACCGTTGGGCATCGTTGGACACCGTGGGACAACGTGGGACAACGTGGGACAACGTGGGACACCGTTGGACACCGTTGGACATCGTTGGACATCGTTGGACATCGTGGGACACCGTTGGACATCGTTGGACATCGTTGGACACCGTTGGACATCGTTGGACATCGTTGGACATCGTTGGACACCGTTGGACACCGTTGGACACCGTTGGACACCGTGGGACAACGTGGGACAACGTGGGACAACGTGGGACAACGTGGGACAACGTGGGACAACGTGGGACAACGTGGGACAACGTGGGACAACGTGGGACAACGTGGGACAACGTGGGACAACGTGGGACAACGTGGGACACCGTTGGACACCGTGGGACAACGTGGGACAACGTGGGACACCGTTGGACACCGTGGGACACCGTTGGACACCGTTGGACATCGTTGGACACCGTGGGACAACGTGGGACAACGTGGGACACCGTTGGACACCGTGGGACAACGTGGGACAACGTGGGACACCGTTGGACACCGTTGGACATCGTTGGACATCGTTGGCCATCGTGGGACACCGTTGGACATCGTTGGACATCGTTGGACACCGTTGGACATCGTTGGACATCGTTGGACATCGTTGGACACCGTTGGACACCGTTGGACACCGTTGGACACCGTTGGACATCGGTGGACATCGTGGGACACCGTTGGACATCGTTGGACATCGTTGGACATCGTTGGACACCGTTGGACACCGTTGGACACCGTTGGACACCGTTGGACATCGGTGGACATCGTGGGACACCGTTGGACACCGTTGGACATCGTTGGACACCGTTGGACACCGTGGGACAACGTGGGACAACGTGGGACAACGTGGGACAACATGGGACAACGTGGGACAACGTGGGACAACGTGGGACAACGTGGGACAACGTGGGACAACGTGGGACACCGTTGGGCATCGTTGGACACCGTGGGACAACGTGGGACAACGTGGGACACCGTTGGACACCGTGGGACACCGTTGGACACCGTTGGACATCGTTGGACACCATGGGACAACGTGGGACAACGTGGGACACCGTTGGACACCGTGGGACAACGTGGGACAACGTGGGACACCGTTGGACACCGTTGGACATCGTTGGACATCGTTGGCCATCGTGGGACACCGTTGGACATCGTTGGACATCGTTGGACACCGTTGGACATCGTTGGACATCGTTGGACATCGTTGGACACCGTTGGACACCGTTGGACACCGTTGGACACCGTTGGACATCGGTGGACATCGTGGGACACCGTTGGACATCGTTGGACATCGTTGGACATCGTTGGACACCGTTGGACACCGTTGGACACCGTTGGACACCGTTGGACATCGGTGGACATCGTGGGACACCGTTGGACACCGTTGGACATCGTTGGACACCGTTGGACACCGTGGGACAACGTGGGACAACGTGGGACAACGTGGGACAACATGGGACAACGTCGGACAACGTGGGACAACGTGGGACAACGTGGGACAACGTGGGACAACGTGGGACACCGTTGGGCATCGTTGGACACCGTGGGACAACGTGGGACAACGTGGGACACCGTTGGACACCGTGGGACACCGTTGGACACCGTTGGACATCGTTGGACACCGTGGGACAACGTGGGACAACGTGGGACAACGTGGGACAACGTGGGACAACGTGGGACAACGTGGGACATCGTGGGACAACCTGGGACAACGTGGGACAACGTGGGACAACGTGGGACACCGTTGGACAACGTGGGACACCGTTGGACATCGTTGGACACCGTGGGACAACGTGGGACAACGTGGGACAACGTGGGACACCGTTGGACACCGTTGGACATCGTTGGACATCGTTGGACATCGTGGGAACTCCGTTGGACATCGTTGGACACCGTTGGAAACCGTTGGACACCGTTGGACACCGTGGGACAACGTGGGCCAACGTGGGACAACGTGGGACAACGTGGGACACCGTTGGACACCGTGGGACACCGTTGGACACCGTTGGACATCGTTGGACACCGTGGGACAACGTGGGACAACGTGGGACAACGTGGGAAACCATGGAACAACGTGGGACAACGTGGGACAACGTGGGACAACGTGGGACAACGTGGGACACCGTTGGACATCGTTGGACACCGTGGGACAACGTGGGACAACGTGGGACAACGTGGGACAACGTGGGACAACGTGGGACAACGTGGGACAACGTGGGACAACGTGGGTCAACGTGGGACAACGTGGGACAACGTGGGACAACGTGGGACATCGTGGGACAACGTGGGGGAACGTGGGACAACGTGGGACAACGTGGGACAACGTGGGACACCGTTGGACATCGTTGGACACCGTGGGACAACGTGGGACAACGTGGGACAACGTGGGACAACGTTGGACACCGTTGGGCATCGTTGGACACCGTTGGACACCGTGGGACAACGTGGGACAACGTGGGACAACGTGGGACAACGTGGGACACCGTTGGACACCGTGGGACACCGTTGGACACCGTTGGACATCGTAGGACACCGTGGGACAACGTGGGACAACGTGGGACAACGTGGGAAACCATGGAACAACGTGGGACAACGTGGGACAACGTGGGACAACGTGGGACAACGTGGGACAACGTGGGACACCGTTGGACATCGTTGGACACCGTGGGACAACGTGGGACAACGTGGGACAACGTGGGACACCGTTGGACACCGTGGGACACCGTTGGACAACGTGGGACAACGTGGGACAACGTGGGACAACGTGGGACAACGTGGGACAACGTGGGACAACGTGGGACACCGTTGGACATTGTTGGACATCGTTGGACATCGTGGGACACCGTTGGACATCGTTGGACATCGTTGGACACCGTTGGACATCGTTGGACATCGTTGGACATCGTTGGACACCGTTGGACACCGTTGGACACCGTTGGACATCGTGGGACACCGTGGGACAACGTGGGACAACGTGGGAGAACGTGGGAAACCATGGAACAACGTGGGACAACGTGGGACAACGTGGGACAACATGGGACAACGTGGGACACCGTTGGACATCGTTGGACACCGTGGGACAACGTGGGACAACGTGGGACAACGTGAGACAACGTGGGACAACGTGGGACAACGTGGGACACCGTTGGACACCGTGGGACACCGTTGGACACCGTTGGACATCGTTGGACACCGTGGGACAACGTGGGACAACGTGGGACAACGTGGGAAACCATGGAACAACGTGGGACAACGTGGGACAACGTGGGACAACGTGGGACACCGTTGGACACCGTTGGACATCGTTGGACATCGTTGGACATCGTGGGACACCGTTGGACATCGTTGGACACCGTTGGACATCGTTGGACACCGTGGGACAACGTAGGACAACGTGGGACAACGTGGGACACCGTTGGACAACGTGGGACAACGTGGGACAACGTGGGACACCGTTGGGCATCGTTGGACACCGTGGGACAACGTGGGACAACGTGGGACAACGTGGGACACCGTTGGACACCGTTGGACATCGTTGGACATCGTTGGACATCGTGGGACACCGTTGGACATCGTTGGACATCGTTGGACACCGTTGGACATCGTTGGACATCGTTGGACATCGTTGGACACCGTTGGACACCGTTGGACACCGTTGGACACCGTTGGACATCGGTGGACATCGTGGGACACCGTTGGACACCGTTGGACATCGTTGGACACCGTTGGACACCGTGGGACAACGTGGGACAACGTGGGACAACGTGGGACAACGTGGGACAACGTGGGACAACGTGGGACAACGTGGGACAACGTGGGACAACTTGGGACACCGTTGGACACCGTGGGACAACGTGGGACAACGTGGGACACCGTTGGACACCGTGGGACACCGTTGGACACCGTTGGACATCGTTGGACACCGTGGGACAACGTGGGACAACGTGGGACAACGTGGGACACCGCTGGACACCGTGGGACAACGTGGGACAACGTGGGACACCGTTGGACACCGTTGGACATCGTTGGACATCGTTGGCCATCGTGGGACACCGTTGGACATCGTTGGACATCGTTGGACACCGTTGGACATCGTTGGACATCGTTGGACATCGTTGGACATCGTTGGACACCGTTGGACATCGTTGGACACCGTTGGACACCGTTGGACATCGTTGGACACCGTTGGACACCGTTGGACACCGTGGGACAACGTGGGACAACGTGGGACAACGTGGGACACCGTTGGACACCGTGGGACACCGTTGGACATCGTTGGACATCGTTGGACACCGTTGGACATCGTCGGACATCGTTGGACATCGTTGGACACCGTTGGACACCGTTGGACACCGTTGGACACCGTTGGACATCGGTGGACATCGTGGGACACCGTTGGACACCGTTGGACATCGTTGGACATCGTTGGACACCGTGGGACAACGTGGGACAACGTGGGACAACGTGGGACAACGTGGGACAACGTGGGACAACGTGGGACACCGTTGGACACCGTGGGACACCGTTGGACACCGTTGGACACCGTGGGACACCGTTGGACACCGTTGGACATCGTTGGACACCGTTGGACACCGTTGGACACCGTTGGACACCGTGGGACAACGTGGGACAACGTGGGACAACGTGGGACAACGTGGGACAACGTGGGACAACGTGGGACAACGTGGGACAACGTGGGACAACGTGGGACAACGTGGGACAACGTGGGACAACGTGGGATACCGTTGGGCATCGTTGGACACCGTGGGACAACGTGGGAGAACGTGGGACAACGTGCGACACCGTTGGACACCGTTGGACATCGTTGGACATCGTTGGACATCGTGGGACACCGTTGGACATCGTTGGACATCGTTGGACACCGTTGGACATAGTTGGACATCGTTGGACATCGTTGGACACCGTTGGACACCGTTGGACACCGTTGGACACCGTTGGACATCGTTGGACACCGTTGGACACCGTTGGACATCGTTGGACACCGTTGGACACCGTGGGACGACGTGGGACAACGTGGGACAACGTGGGACAACGTGGGACAACGTGGGACAACGTGGGACAACGTGGGACACCGTTGGACATCGTTGGACAACGTGGGACAACGTGGGACAACGTGGGACACCGTTGGACACCGTGGGACACCGTTGGACACCGTTGGACATCGTTGGACACCGTGGGACAACGTGGGACAACGTGGGACACCGTTGGACACCGTGGGACACCGTTGGACACCGTTGGACATCGTTGGACACCGTGGGACAACGTGGGACAACGTGGGACAACGTGGGACAACGTGGGACAACTTGGGACAACGTGGGACAACGTGGGACAACGTGGGACACCGTTGGACACCGTGGGACACCGTTGGACACCGTTGGACATCGTTGGACACCGTGGGACAACGTGGGACAACGTGGGACAACGTGGGACAACGTGGGACAACGTGGGACAACGTGGGACAACGTGGGACAACGTGGGACACCGATGGACACCGTGGGACACCCTTGGACACCGTTGGACATCGTTGGACACCGTGGGACAACGTGGGACAACGTGGGACAACGTGGGACAACGTGGGACAACGTGGGACAACGTGGGACAACGTGGGACAACGTGGGACAACGTGGGACACCGTTGGACATCGTTGGACACCGTGGGACAACGTGGGACAACGTGGGACAACGTGGGAAACCATGGAACAACGTGGGACAACGTGGGACAACGTGGGACAACGTGGGACAACGTGGGACACCGTTGGACATCGTTGGACACCGTGGGACAACGTGGGACAACGTGGGACACCGTTGGACACCGTTGGACATCGTTGGACACCGTTGGACACCGTGGGACAACGTGGGACAACGTGGGACAACGTGGGACAACGTGGGACAACGTAGGACAACGTGGGACAACGTGGAACACCGTTGGACATCGTTGGACAACGTGGGACATCGTGGGACAACGTGGGACAACGTGGGACAACGTGGGACAACGTGGGACACCGTTGGACACCGTGGGACACCGTTGGACACCGTTGGACACCGTGGGACACCGTTGGACACCGTTGGACATCGTTGGACACCGTTGGACACCGTTGGACACCGTGGGACAACGTGGGACAACGTGGGACAACGTGGGACAACGTGGGACAACGTGGGACAACGTGGGACACCGTTGGACATCGTTGGACACCGTGGGACAACGTGGGACAACGTGGGACACCGTTGGACACCGTTGGACATCGTTGGACACCGTTGGACACCGTGGGACAACGTGGGACAACGTGGGACAACGTGGGACAACGTGGGACAACGTAGGACAACGTGGGACAACGTGGAACACCGTTGGACATCGTTGGACAACGTGGGACATCGTGGGACAACGTGGGACAACGTGGGACAACGTGGGACAACGTGGGACACCGTTGGACACCGTGGGACACCGTTGGACACCGTTGGACACCGTGGGACACCGTTGGACACCGTTGGACATCGTTGGACACCGTTGGACACCGTTGGACACCGTGGGACAACGTGGGACAACGTGGGACAACGTGGGACAACGTGGGACAACGTGGGACAACGTGGGACAACGTGGGACAACGTGGGACAACGTGGGACAACGTGGGACAACGTGGGACAACGTGGGACAACGTGGGACAACGTGGGACAACGTGGGACAACGTGGGACAACGTGGGACAACGTGGGACAACGTGGGACAACGTGGGACAACGTGGGACAACGTGGGACACCTTTGGGCATCGTTGGACACCGTGGGACAACGTGGGACAACGTGGGACAACGTGGGACACCGTTGGACACCGTTGGACATCGTTGGACATCGTTGGACATCGTGGGACACCGTTGGACACCGTGGGACAACGTGGGACAACGTGGGACAACGTGGGACACCGTTGGACACCGTGGGACACTGTTGGACACCGTTGGACACCGTGGGACACCGTTGGACACCGTTGGACATCGTTGGACACCGTTGGACACCGTTGGACACCGTTGGACATCGTTGGACACCGTTGGACAACGTGGGACAACGTGGGACAACGTGGGACACCGTTGGACATCGTTGGACACCGTTGGACATCGTTGGACACCGTGGGACACCGTTGGACACCGTTGGACACCGTTGGACATCGATGGACACCGTTGGACAACGTGGGACAACGTGGGACACCGTTGGGCATCGTTGGACAGCGTGGGACAACGTGGGACAACGTGGGACAACATGGGACAACGTGGGACAACGTGGGACAACGTGGGACATCGTGGGACAACGTGGGACAACGTGGGACAACGTGGGACAACGTGGGAAACCATGGAACAACGTGGGACAACGTGGGACAACGTGGGACAACGTGGGACAACGTGGGACACCGTTGGACATCGTTGGACACCGTGGGACAACGTGGGACAACGTGGGACACCGTTGGACACCGTTGGACATCGTTGGACACCGTTGGACACCGTGGGACAACGTGGGACAACGTGGGACAACGTGGGACAACGTGGGACAACGTAGGACAACGTGGGACAACGTGGGACACCGTTGGACATCGTTGGACAACGTGGGACATCGTGGGACAACGTGGGACAACGTGGGACAACGTGGGACAACGTGGGACACCGTTGGACACCGTGGGACACCGTTGGACACCGTTGGACATCGTTGGACACCGTGGGACAACGTGGGACAACGTGGGACAACGTGGGAAACCATGGAACAACGTGGGACAACGTGGGACAACGTGGGACAACGTGGGACAACGTGGGACAACGTGGGACACCGTTGGACATCGTTGGACACCGTGGGACAACGTGGGACAACGTGGGACACCGTTGGACACCGTTGGACATCGTTGGACACCGTTGGACACCGTGGGACAACGTGGGACAACGTGGGACAACGTGGGACAACGTGGGACAACGTAGGACAACGTGGGACAACGTGGGACACCGTTGGACATCGTTGGACAACGTGGGACATCGTGGGACAACGTGGGACAACGTGGGACAACGTGGGACAACGTGGGACAACGTGGGACAACGTGGGACAACGTGGGACAACGTGGGACACCGTTGGACATCGTTGGACAACTTGGGACAACGTGGGACAACGTGGGACAACGTGGGACAACGTGGGACAACGTGGGACACCGTTGGACACCGTTGGACACCGTGGGACAACGTGGGACAACGTGGGACAACGTGGGACACCGTTGGACACCGTTGGACACCGTTGGACACCGTGGGACACCGTTGGACACCGTTGGACATCGTTGGACACCGTGGGACAACGTGGGACAACGTGGGACAACGTGGGACAACGTGGCACAACGTGGGACAACGTGGGACAACGTGGGACAACGTGGGACAACGTGGGACAACGTGGGACAACGTGGGACAACGTGGGACAACGTGGGACAACGTGGGATACCGTTGGGCATCGTTGGACACCGTGGGACAACGTGGGAGAACGTGGGACAACGTGCGACACCGTTGGACACCGTTGGACATCGTTGGACATCGTTGGACATCGTGGGACACCGTTGGACATCGTTGGACATCGTTGGACACCGTTGGACATAGTTGGACATCGTTGGACATCGTTGGACACCGTTGGACACCGTTGGACACCGTTGGACACCGTTGGACATCGGTGGACACCGTTGGACACCGTTGGGCATCGTTGGACACCGTTGGACACCGTGGGACAACGTGGGACAACGTGGGACAACGTGGGACAACGTGGGACAACGTGGGACAACGTGGGACAACGTGGGACACCGTTGGACATCGTTGGACAACGTGGGACAACGTGGGACAACGTGGGACAACGTGGGACAACGTGGGACAACGTGGGACACCGTTGGACACCGTTGGACACCGTGGGACACCGTTGGACACCGTTGGACATCGTTGGACACCGTGGGACAACGTGGGACAACGTGGGACACCGTTGGACATCGTTGGACACCGTTGGACACCGTTGGACACCGTTGGACACCGTGGGACAACGTGGGACAACGTGGGACAACGTGGGACAACGTGGGACAACGTGGGACAACGTGGGACAACGTGGGACAACGTGGGACAACGTGGGACAACGTGGGACAACGTGGGACAACGTGGGACAACGTGGGACAACGTGGGACAACGTGGGACAACGTGGGACAACGTGGGATACCGTTGGGCATCGTTGGACACCGTGGGACAACGTGGGAGAACGTGGGACAACGTGCGACACCGTTGGACACCGTTGGACATCGTTGGACATCGTTGGACATCGTGGGACACCGTTGGACATCGTTGGACATCGTTGGACACCGTTGGACATAGTTGGACATCGTTGGACATCGTTGGACACCGTTGGACACCGTTGGACACCGTTGGACACCGTTGGACATCGGTGGACACCGTTGGACACCGTTGGACATCGTTGGACACCGTTGGACACCGTGGGACGACGTGGGACAACGTGGGACAACGTGGGACAACGTGGGACAACGTGGGACAACGTGGGACAACGTGGGACACCGTTGGACACCGTTGGACATCGTTGGACACCGTTGGACACCGTGGGACGACGTGGGACAACGTGGGACAACGTGGGACAACGTGGGACAACGTGGGACAACGTGGGACACCGTTGGACACCGTGGGACACCGTTGGACACCGTTGGACATCGTTGGACACCGTGGGACAACGTGGGACAACGTGGGACAACGTGGGACAACGTGGGACAACTTGGGACAACGTGGGACAACGTGGGACAACGTGGGACACCGTTGGACACCGTGGGACACCGTTGGACACCGTTGGACATCGTTGGACACCGTGGGACACCGTTGGACACCGTTGGACACCGTTGGACATCGTTGGACACCGTTGGACAACGTGGGACAACGTGGGACACCGTTGGGCATCGTTGGACAGCGTGGGACAACGTGGGACAACGTGGGACAACATGGGACAACGTGGGACAACGTGGGACAACGTGGGACATCGTGGGACAACGTGGGACAACGTGGGACAACGTGGGACAACGTGGGAAACCATGGAACAACGTGGGACAACGTGGGACAACGTGGGACAACGTGGGACAACGTGGGACACCGTTGGACATCGTTGGACACCGTGGGACAACGTGGGACAACGTGGGACACCGTTGGACACCGTTGGACATCGTTGGACATCGTTGGACACCGTTGGACACCGTGGGACAACGTGGGACAACGTGGGACAACGTGGGACAACGTGGGACACCGTTGGACACCGTTGGACATCGTTGGACACCGTTGGACACCGTGGGACAACGTGGGACAACGTGGGACAACGTGGGACAACGTGGGACAACGTAGGACAACGTGGGACAACGTGGGACACCGTTGGACATCGTTGGACAACGTGGGACATCGTGGGACAACGTGGGACAACGTGGGACAACGCGGGACAACGTGGGACACCGTTGGACACCGTGGGACACCGTTGGACACCGTTGGACACCGTGGGACACCGTTGGACACCGTTGGACATCGTTGGACACCGTTGGACACCGTTGGACACCGTGGGACAACGTGGGACAACGTGGGACAACGTGGGACAACGTGGGACAACGTGGGACAACGTGGGACAACGTGGGACAACGTGGGACAACGTGGGACAACGTGGGACACCGTTGGACATCGTTGGACAACTTGGGACAACGTGGGACAACGTGGGACAACGTGGGACAACGTGGGACAACGTGGGACACCGTTGGACACCGTGGGACACCGTGGGACACCGTTGGACACCGTTGGACATCGTTGGACACCGTGGGACAACGTGGGACAACGTGGGACAACGTGGGACACCGTTGGACACCGTGGGACAACGTGGGACAACGTGGGACAACGTGGGACAACGTGGGACAACGTGGGACAACGTGGGACAACGTGGGACAACGTGGGACAACGTGGGACAACGTGGGATACCGTTGGGCATCGTTGGACACCGTGGGACAACGTGGGAGAACGTGGGACAACGTGCGACACCGTTGGACACCGTTGGACACCGTGGGACACCGTGGGACACCGTTGGACACCGTTGGACATCGTTGGACACCGTGGGACAACGTGGGACAACGTGGGACAACGTGGGACACCGTTGGACACCGTGGGACAACGTGGGACAACGTGGGACAACGTGGGACACCGTTGGACACCGTGGGACACCGTTGGACACCGTTGGACACCGTGGGACACCGTTGGACACCGTTGGACATCGTTGGACACCGTTGGACACCGTTGGACACCGTTGGACACCGTGGGACAACGTGGGACAACGTGGGACAACGTGGGACAACGTGGGACACCGTTGGACACCGTGGGACACCGTTGGACACCGTTGGACATCGTTGGACACCGTGGGACAACGTGGGACAACGTGGGACACCGTTGGACACCGTGGGACACCGTTGGACACCGTTGGACATCGTTGGACACCGTGGGACAACGTGGGACAACGTGGGACAACGTGGGACAACGTGGGACAACGTGGGACAACGTGGGACACCGTTGGACACCGTGGGACACCGTTGGACACCGTTGGACACCGTGGGACACCGTTGGACACCGTTGGACATCGTTGGACACCGTTGGACACCGTTGGACACCGTTGGACACCGTGGGACAACGTGGGACAACGTGGGACAACGTGGGACAACGTGGGACAACGTGGGACAACGTGGGACAACGTGGGACAACGTGGGACAACGTGGGACAACGTGGGACAACGTGGGACAACGTGGGACAACGTGGGACAACGTGGGATACCGTTGGGCATCGTTGGACACCGTGGGACAACGTGGGAGAACGTGGGACAACGTGCGACACCGTTGGACACCGTTGGACATCGTTGGACATCGTTGGACATCGTGGGACACCGTTGGACATCGTTGGACATCGTTGGACACCGTTGGACATAGTTGGACATCGTTGGACATCGTTGGACACCGTTGGACACCGTTGGACACCGTTGGACACCGTTGGACATCGGTGGACACCGTTGGACACCGTTGGACATCGTTGGACACCGTTGGACACCGTGGGACGACGTGGGACAACGTGGGACAACGTGGGACAACGTGGGACAACGTGGGACAACGTGGGACAACGTGGGACACCGTTGGACATCGTTGGACAACGTGGGACAACGTGGGACAACGTGGGACACCGTTGGACACCGTGGGACACCGTTGGACACCGTTGGACATCGTTGGACACCGTGGGACAACGTGGGACAACGTGGGACACCGTTGGACACCGTGGGACACCGTTGGACACCGTTGGACATCGTTGGACACCGTGGGACAACGTGGGACAACGTGGGACAACGTGGGACAACGTGGGACAACTTGGGACAACGTGGGACAACGTGGGACAACGTGGGACACCGTTGGACACCGTGGGACACCGTTGGACACCGTTGGACATCGTTGGACACCGTGGGACAACGTGGGACAACGTGGGACAACGTGGGACAACGTGGGACAACGTGGGACAACGTGGGACAACGTGGGACAACGTGGGACAACGTGGGACAACGTGGGACAACGTGGGACAACGTGGGACAACGTGGGACACCGCTGGACAACGTGGGACACCGTTGGACATCGTTGAACACCGTGGGACACCGTTGGACACCGTTGGACATCGTTGGACACCGTGGGACAACGTGGGACAACGTGGGACAACGTGGGACAACGTGGGACAACGTGGGACACCGTTGGACACCGTGGGACACCGTTGGACACCGTTGGACATCGTTGGACACCGTGGGACAACGTGGGACAACGTGGGACAACGAGGGACAACGTGGGACAACGTGGGACAACGTGGGACAACGTGGGACAACGTGGGACAACGTGGGACATCGTGGGACAACGTGGGACAACGTGGGACAACGTCGGACACCGCTGGACAACGTGGGACACCGTTGGACATCGTTGGACACCGTGGGACACCGTTGGACACCGTTGGACATCGTTGGACACCGTGGGACAACGTGGGACAACGTGGGACAACGTGGGAAACCATGGAACAACGTGGGACAACGTGGGACAACGTGGGACAACGTGGGACAACGTGGGACACCGTTGGACATCGTTGGACACCGTGGGACAACGTGGGACAACGTGGGACACCGTGGGACACCGTTGGACATCGTTGGACACCGTGGGACAACGTGGGACAACGTGGGACACCGTTGGACACCGTTGGACATCGTTGGACACCGTTGGACACCGTGGGACAACGTGGGACAACGTGGGACAACGTGGGACAACGTGGGACAACGTGGGACAACGTGGGACAACGTGGGACAACGTGGGACAACGTGGGAAACCATGGAACAACGTGGGACAACGTGGGACAACGTGGGACAACGTGGGACAACGTGGGACACCGTTGGACATCGTTGGACACCGTGGGACAACGTGGGACAACGTGGGACACCGTTGGACACCGTTGGACATCGTTGGACACCGTTGGACACCGTGGGACAACGTGGGACAACGTGGGACAACGTGGGACAACGTGGGACAACGTAGGACAACGTGGGACAACGTGGAACACCGTTGGACATCGTTGGACAACGTGGGACATCGTGGGACAACGTGGGACAACGTGGGACAACGTGGGACAACGTGGGACACCGTTGGACACCGTGGGACACCGTTGGACACCGTTGGACACCGTGGGACACCGTTGGACACCGTTGGTCATCGTTGGACACCGTTGGACACCGTTGGACACCGTGGGACAACGTGGGACAACGTGGGACAACGTGGGACAACGTGGGACAACGTGGGACAACGTGGGACAACGTGGGACAACGTGGGACAACGTGGGAGAACGTGGGACAACGTGGGACAACGTGGGACAACGTGGGACAACGTGGGACACCTTTGGGCATCGTTGGACACCGTGGGACAACGTGGGACAACGTGGGACAACGTGGGACACCGTTGGACACCGTTGGACATCGTTGGACATCGTTGGACATCGTGGGACACCGTTGGACACCGTGGGACAACGTGGGACAACGTGGGACACCGTTGGACACCGTGGGACATCGTTGGACACCGTGGGACACCGTTGGACACCGTTGGACACCGTTGGACATCGTTGGACACCGTTGGACAACGTGGGACAACGTGGGACACCGTTGGGCATCGTTGGACAGCGTGGGACAACGTGGGACAACGTGGGACAACATGGGACAACGTGGGACAACGTGGGACAACGTGGGACATCGTGGGACAACGTGGGACAACGTGGGACACCGTTGGACATCGTTGGACACCGTGGGACAACGTGGGACAACGTGGGACACCGTTGGACATCGTTGGACACCGTGGGACAACGTGGGACAACGTGGGACACCGTTGGACACCGTTGGACATCGTTGGACACCGTTGGACACCGTGGGACAACGTGGGACAACGTGGGACAACGTGGGACAACGTGGGACAACGTGGGACAACGTGGGACAACGTGGGACAACGTGGGACAACGTGGGACAACGTGGGATACCGTTGGGCATCGTTGGACACCGTGGGACAACGTGGGAGAACGTGGGACAACGTGCGACACCGTTGGACACCGTTGGACATCGTTGGACATCGTTGGACATCGTGGGACACCGTTGGACATCGTTGGACATCGTTGGACACCGTTGGACATAGTTGGACATCGTTGGACATCGTTGGACACCGTTGGACACCGTTGGACACCGTTGGACACCGTTGGACATCGGTGGACACCGTTGGACACCGTTGGACATCGTTGGACACCGTTGGACACCGTGGGACGACGTGGGACAACGTGGGACAACGTGGGACAACGTGGGACAACGTGGGACAACGTGGGACAACGTGGGACACCGTTGGACATCGTTGGACAACGTGGGACAACGTGGGACAACGTGGGACACCGTTGGACACCGTGGGACACCGTTGGACACCGTTGGACATCGTTGGACACCGTGGGACAACGTGGGACAACGTGGGACACCGTTGGACACCGTGGGACACCGTTGGACACCGTTGGACATCGTTGGACACCGTGGGACAACGTGGGACAACGTGGGACAACGTGGGACAACGTGGGACAACTTGGGACAACGTGGGACAACGTGGGACAACGTGGGACACCGTTGGACACCGTGGGACACCGTTGGACACCGTTGGACATCGTTGGACACCGTGGGACAACGTGGGACAACGTGGGACAACGTGGGACAACGTGGGACAACGTGGGACAACGTGGGACAACGTGGGACATCGTGGGACAACGTGGGACAACGTGGGACAACGTGGGACAACGTGGGACAACGTGGGACACCGCTGGACAACGTGGGACACCGTTGGACATCGTTGAACACCGTGGGACACCGTTGGACACCGTTGGACATCGTTGGACACCGTGGGACAACGTGGGACAACGTGGGACAACGTGGGACAACGTGGGACAACGTGGGACACCGTTGGACACCGTGGGACACCGTTGGACACCGTTGGACATCGTTGGACACCGTGGGACAACGTGGGACAACGTGGGACAACGAGGGACAACGTGGGACAACGTGGGACAACGTGGGACAACGTGGGACAACGTGGGACAACGTGGGACATCGTGGGACAACGTGGGACAACGTGGGACAACGTCGGACACCGCTGGACAACGTGGGACACCGTTGGACATCGTTGGACACCGTGGGACACCGTTGGACACCGTTGGACATCGTTGGACACCGTGGGACAACGTGGGACAACGTGGGACAACGTGGGAAACCATGGAACAACGTGGGACAACGTGGGACAACGTGGGACAACGTGGGACAACGTGGGACACCGTTGGACATCGTTGGACACCGTGGGACAACGTGGGACAACGTGGGACACCGTTGGACACCGTTGGACATCGTTGGACACCGTGGGACAACGTGGGACAACGTGGGACACCGTTGGACACCGTTGGACATCGTTGGACACCGTTGGACACCGTGGGACAACGTGGGACAACGTGGGACAACGTGGGACAACGTGGGACAACGTGGGACAACGTGGGACAACGTGGGACAACGTGGGACAACGTGGGAAACCATGGAACAACGTGGGACAACGTGGGACAACGTGGGACAACGTGGGACAACGTGGGACACCGTTGGACATCGTTGGACACCGTGGGACAACGTGGGACAACGTGGGACACCGTTGGACACCGTTGGACATCGTTGGACACCGTTGGACACCGTGGGACAACGTGGGACAACGTGGGACAACGTGGGACAACGTGGGACAACGTAGGACAACGTGGGACAACGTGGAACACCGTTGGACATCGTTGGACAACGTGGGACATCGTGGGACAACGTGGGACAACGTGGGACAACGTGGGACAACGTGGGACACCGTTGGACACCGTGGGACACCGTTGGACACCGTTGGACACCGTGGGACACCGTTGGACACCGTTGGTCATCGTTGGACACCGTTGGACACCGTTGGACACCGTGGGACAACGTGGGACAACGTGGGACAACGTGGGACAACGTGGGACAACGTGGGACAACGTGGGACAACGTGGGACAACGTGGGACAACGTGGGACAACGTGGGACAACGTGGGACAACGTGGGACAACGTGGGACAACGTGGGACACCTTTGGGCATCGTTGGACACCGTGGGACAACGTGGGACAACGTGGGACAACGTGGGACACCGTTGGACACCGTTGGACATCGTTGGACATCGTTGGACATCGTGGGACACCGTTGGACACCGTGGGACAACGTGGGACAACGTGGGACACCGTTGGACACCGTGGGACATCGTTGGACACCGTGGGACACCGTTGGACACCGTTGGACACCGTTGGACATCGTTGGACACCGTTGGACAACGTGGGACAACGTGGGACACCGTTGGGCATCGTTGGACAGCGTGGGACAACGTGGGACAACGTGGGACAACATGGGACAACGTGGGACAACGTGGGACAACGTGGGACATCGTGGGACAACGTGGGACAACGTGGGACACCGTTGGACATCGTTGGACACCGTGGGACAACGTGGGACAACGTGGGACACCGTTGGACATCGTTGGACACCGTGGGACAACGTGGGACAACGTGGGACACCGTTGGACACCGTTGGACATCGTTGGACACCGTTGGACACCGTGGGACAACGTGGGACAACGTGGGACAACGTGGGACAACGTGGGACAACGTGGGACAACGTGGGACAACGTGGGACAACGTGGGACAACGTGGGACAACGTGGGACAACGTGGGACAACGTGGGACACCGTTGGACATCGTTGGACAACTTGGGACAACGTGGGACAACGTGGGACATCGTGGGACAACGTGGGACAACGTGGGACAACGTCGGACACCGCTGGACAACGTGGGACACCGTTGGACATCGTTGGACACCGTGGGACACCGTTGGACACCGTTGGACATCGTTGGACACCGTGGGACAACGTGGGACAACGTGGGACAACGTGGGAAACCATGGAACAACGTGGGACAACGTGGGACAACGTGGGACAACGTGGGACAACGTGGGACACCGTTGGACATCGTTGGACACCGTTGGACAACGTTGGACAACGTGGGACACCGTTGGACACCGTTGGACATCGTTGGACACCGTGGGACAACGTGGGACAACGTGGGACACCGTTGGACACCGTTGGACATCGTTGGACACCGTTGGACACCGTGGGACAACGTGGGACAACGTGGGACAACGTGGGACAACGTGGGACAACGTGGGACAACGTGGGACAACGTGGGACAACGTGGGACAACGTGGGAAACCATGGAACAACGTGGGACAACGTGGGACAACGTGGGACAACGTGGGACAACGTGGGACACCGTTGGACATCGTTGGACACCGTGGGACAACGTGGGACAACGTGGGACACCGTTGGACACCGTTGGACATCGTTGGACACCGTTGGACACCGTGGGACAACGTGGGACAACGTGGGACAACGTGGGACAACGTGGGACAACGTAGGACAACGTGGGACAACGTGGAACACCGTTGGACATCGTTGGACAACGTGGGACATCGTGGGACAACGTGGGACAACGTGGGACAACGTGGGACAACGTGGGACACCGTTGGACACCGTGGGACACCGTTGGACACCGTTGGACACCGTGGGACACCGTTGGACACCGTTGGTCATCGTTGGACACCGTTGGACACCGTTGGACACCGTGGGACAACGTGGGACAACGTGGGACAACGTGGGACAACGTGGGACAACGTGGGACAACGTGGGACAACGTGGGACAACGTGGGACAACGTGGGACAACGTGGGACAACGTGGGACAACGTGGGACAACGTGGGACAACGTGGGACACCTTTGGGCATCGTTGGACACCGTGGGACAACGTGGGACAACGTGGGACAACGTGGGACACCGTTGGACACCGTTGGACATCGTTGGACATCGTTGGACATCGTGGGACACCGTTGGACACCGTGGGACAACGTGGGACAACGTGGGACACCGTTGGACACCGTGGGACATCGTTGGACACCGCGGGACACCGTTGGACACCGTTGGACACCGTTGGACATCGTTGGACACCGTTGGACAACGTGGGACAACGTGGGACACCGTTGGGCATCGTTGGACAGCGTGGGACAACGTGGGACAACGTGGGACAACATGGGACAACGTGGGACAACGTGGGACAACGTGGGACATCGTGGGACAACGTGGGACAACGTGGGACAACGTGGGACAACGTGGGAAACCATGGAACAACGTGGGACAACGTGGGACAACGTGGGACAACGTGGGACAACGTGGGACACCGTTGGACATCGTTGGACACCGTGGGACAACGTGGGACAACGTGGGACACCGTTGGACATCGTTGGACACCGTGGGACAACGTGGGACAACGTGGGACACCGTTGGACACCGTTGGACATCGTTGGACACCGTTGGACACCGTGGGACAACGTGGGACAACGTGGGACAACGTGGGACAACGTGGGACAACGTGGGACAACGTGGGACAACGTGGGACAACGTGGGACAACGTGGGACAACGTGGGACAACGTGGGACAACGTGGGACACCGTTGGACATCGTTGGACAACTTGGGACAACGTGGGACAACGTGGGACAACGTGGGACAACGTGGGACACCGGTGGACACCGTGGGACACCGTTGGACACCGTTGGACATCGTTGGACACCGTGGGACAACGTGGGACAACGTGGGACAACGTGGGACACCGTTGGACACCGTGGGACAACGTGGGACAACGTGGGACAACGTGGGACACCGTTGGACACCGTTGGACACCGTGGGACACCGTGGGACACCGTTGGACACCGTTGGACATCGTTGGACACCGTTGGACACCGTTGGACACCGTTGGACACCGTTGGACATCGGTGGACACCGTTGGACACCGTTGGACATCGTTGGACACCGTTGGACACCGTGGGACAACGTGGGACAACGTGGGACAACGTGGGACAACGTGGGACAACGTGGGACAACGTGGGACAACGTGGGACAACGTGGGATACCGTTGGGCATCGTTGGACACCGTGGGACAACGTGGGAGAACGTGGGACAACGTGCGACACCGTTGGACACCGTTGGACATCGTTGGACATCGTTGGGCATCGTGGGACACCGTTGGACATCGTTGGACATCGTTGGACACCGTTGGACATAGTTGGACATCGTTGGACATCGTTGGACACCGTTGGACACCGTTGGACACCGTTGGACACCGTTGGACATCGGTGGACACCGTTGGACACCGTTGGACATCGTTGGACACCGTTGGACACCGTGGGACAACGTGGGACAACGTGGGACAACGTGGGACAACGTGGGACAACGTGGGACAACGTGGGACAACGTGGGACACCGTTGGACATCGTTGGACAACGTGGGACAACGTGGGACAACGTGGGACACCGTGGGACAACGTGGGACAACGTGGGACAACGTGGGACACCGTTGGACACCGTGGGACAACGTGGGACAACGTGGGACAACGTGGGACACCGTTGGACACCGTGGGACACCGTTGGACACCGTGGGACACCGTGGGACACCGTTGGACACCGTTGGACATCGTTGGACACCGTTGGACACCGTTGGACACCGTTGGACACCGTGGGACAACGTGGGACAACGTGGGACAACGTGGGACAACGTGGGACAACGTGGGACAACGTGGGACAACGTGGGACAACGTGGGACAACGTGGGACAACGTGGGACAACGTGGGACAACGTGGGACAACGTGGGACAACGTGGGACAACGTGGGATACCGTTGGGCATCGTTGGACACCGTGGGACAACGTGGGAGAACGTGGGACAACGTGCGACACCGTTGGACACCGTTGGACATCGTTGGACATCGTTGGACATCGTGGGACACCGTTGGACATCGTTGGACACCGTGGGACAACGTGGGACACCGTTGGACACCGTGGGACAACGTGGGACAACGTGGGACAACGTGGGACACCGTTGGACACCGTGGGACACAGTTGGACACCGTTGGACACCGTGGGACACCGTTGGACACCGTGGGACAACGTGGGACAACGTGGGACAACGTGGGACACCGTTGGACATCGTTGGACAACGTGGGACAACGTGGGACAACGTGGGACAACGTGGAACAACGTGGGACAACGTGGGACAACGTGGGACAACGTGGGACAACGTGGGACAACGTGGGGCACCGTTGGACATCGTTGGACAACGTGGGACAACGTGGGACAACGTGGGACACCGTTGGACATCGTTGGACAACGTGGGACAACGTGGGACAACGTGGGACAACGTGGGACAACGTGGGACAACGTGGGACACCGTTGGACACCGTTGGACACCGTGGGACACCGTGGGACACCGTTGGACACCGTTGGACATCGTTGGACACCGTGGGACAACGTGGGACAACGTGGGACAACGTGGGACAACGTGGGACAACGTGGGACAACGTGGGACAACGTGGGACAACGTGGGACAACGTGGGACAACGTGGGACAACGTGGGACACCGTTGGACATCGTTGGACAACGTGGGACAACGTGGGACAACGTGGGACAACGTGGGACAACGTGGGACAACGTTGGACAACGTTGGACAACGTTGGACACCGTGGGACACCGTTGGACACCGTTGGACATCGTTGGACACCGTGGGACAACGTGGGACAACGTGGGACAACGTGGGACACCGTTGGACACCGTGGGACAACGTGGGACAACGTGGGACAACGTGGGACAACGTTGGACACCGTGGGACACAGTTGGACACCGTTGGACACCGTGGGACACCGTTGGCCACCGTTGGACATCGTTGGACACCGTTGGACACCGTTGGACACCGTTGGACACCGTGGGACAACGTGGGACAACGTGGGACAACGTGGGACAACGTGGGACAACGTGGGACAACGTGGGACAACGTGGGACAACGTGGGACAACGTGGGACAACGTGGGACAACGTGGGACAACGTGGGACAACGTGGGACAACGTGGGACAACGTGGGACAACGTGGGATACCGTTGGGCATCGTTGGACACCGTGGGACAACGTGGGAGAACGTGGGACAACGTGCGACACCGTTGGACACCGTTGGACATCGTTGGACATCGTTGGACATCGTGGGACACCGTTGGACATCGTTGGACATCGTTGGACACCGTTGGACATAGTTGGACATCGTTGGACATCGTTGGACACCGTTGGACACCGTTGGACACCGTTGGACACCGTTGGACATCGGTGGACACCGTTGGACACCGTTGGACATCGTTGGACACCGTTGGACACCGTGGGACGACGTGGGACAACGTGGGACAACGTGGGACAACGTGGGACAACGTGGGACAACGTGGGACAACGTGGGACACCGTTGGACACCGTTGGACATCGTTGGACACCGTTGGACACCGTGGGACGACGTGGGACAACGTGGGACAACGTGGGACAACGTGGGACAACGTGGGACACCGTGGGACAACGTGGGACAACGTGGGACACCGTTGGACATCGTTGGACACCGTGGGACAACGTGGGACAACGTGGGACACCGTTGGACACCGTTGGACATCGTTGGACACCGTTGGACACCGTGGGACAACGTGGGACAACGTGGGACAACGTGGGACAACGTGGGACAACGTGGGACAACGTGGGACAACGTGGGACAACGTGGGACAACGTGGGACAACGTGGGATACCGTTGGGCATCGTTGGACACCGTGGGACAACGTGGGAGAACGTGGGACAACGTGCGACACCGTTGGACACCGTTGGACATCGTTGGACATCGTTGGACATCGTGGGACACCGTTGGACATCGTTGGACATCGTTGGACACCGTTGGACATAGTTGGACATCGTTGGACATCGTTGGACACCGTTGGACACCGTTGGACACCGTTGGACACCGTTGGACATCGGTGGACACCGTTGGACACCGTTGGACATCGTTGGACACCGTTGGACACCGTGGGACGACGTGGGACAACGTGGGACAACGTGGGACAACGTGGGACAACGTGGGACAACGTGGGACAACGTGGGACACCGTTGGACATCGTTGGACAACGTGGGACAACGTGGGACAACGTGGGACACCGTTGGACACCGTGGGACACCGTTGGACACCGTTGGACATCGTTGGACACCGTGGGACAACGTGGGACAACGTGGGACACCGTTGGACACCGTGGGACACCGTTGGACACCGTTGGACATCGTTGGACACCGTGGGACAACGTGGGACAACGTGGGACAACGTGGGACAACGTGGGACAACTTGGGACAACGTGGGACAACGTGGGACAACGTGGGACACCGTTGGACACCGTGGGACACCGTTGGACACCGTTGGACATCGTTGGACACCGTGGGACAACGTGGGACAACGTGGGACAACGTGGGACAACGTGGGACAACGTGGGACAACGTGGGACAACGTGGGACAACGTGGGACAACGTGGGACAACGTGGGACAACGTGGGACAACGTGGGACAACGTGGGACACCGCTGGACAACGTGGGACACCGTTGGACATCGTTGAACACCGTGGGACACCGTTGGACACCGTTGGACATCGTGGGACACCGTGGGACAACGTGGGACAACGTGGGACAACGTGGGACAACGTGGGACAACGTGGGACACCGTTGGACACCGTGGGACACCGTTGGACACCGTTGGACATCGTTGGACACCGTGGGACAACGTGGGACAACGTGGGACAACGAGGGACAACGTGGGACAACGTGGGACAACGTGGGACAACGTGGGACAACGTGGGACAACGTGGGACAACGTGGGACAACGTGGGACAACGTGGGACAACGTCGGACACCGCTGGACAACGTGGGACACCGTTGGACATCGTTGGACACCGTGGGACACCGTTGGACACCGTTGGACATCGTTGGACACCGTGGGACAACGTGGGACAACGTGGGACAACGTGGGAAACCATGGAACAACGTGGGACAACGTGGGACAACGTGGGACAACGTGGGACAACGTGGGACACCGTTGGACATCGTTGGACACCGTGGGACAACGTGGGACAACGTGGGACACCGTTGGACACCGTTGGACATCGTTGGACACCGTGGGACAACGTGGGACAACGTGGGACACCGTTGGACACCGTTGGACATCGTTGGACACCGTTGGACACCGTGGGACAACGTGGGACAACGTGGGACAACGTGGGACAACGTGGGACAACGTGGGACAACGTGGGACAACGTGGGACAACGTGGGACAACGTGGGAAACCATGGAACAACGTGGGACAACGTGGGACAACGTGGGACAACGTGGGACAACGTGGGACACCGTTGGACATCGTTGGACACCGTGGGACAACGTGGGACAACGTGGGACACCGTTGGACACCGTTGGACATCGTTGGACACCGTTGGACACCGTGGGACAACGTGGGACAACGTGGGACAACGTGGGACAACGTGGGACAACGTAGGACAACGTGGGACAACGTGGAACACCGTTGGACATCGTTGGACAACGTGGGACATCGTGGGACAACGTGGGACAACGTGGGACAACGTGGGACAACGTGGGACACCGTTGGACACCGTGGGACACCGTTGGACACCGTTGGACACCGTGGGACACCGTTGGACACCGTTGGTCATCGTTGGACACCGTTGGACACCGTTGGACACCGTGGGACAACGTGGGACAACGTGGGACAACGTGGGACAACGTGGGACAACGTGGGACAACGTGGGACAACGTGGGACAACGTGGGACAACGTGGGACAACGTGGGACAACGTGGGACAACGTGGGACAACGTGGGACAACGTGGGACACCTTTGGGCATCGTTGGACACCGTGGGACAACGTGGGACAACGTGGGACAACGTGGGACACCGTTGGACACCGTTGGACATCGTTGGACATCGTTGGACATCGTGGGACACCGTTGGACACCGTGGGACAACGTGGGACAACGTGGGACACCGTTGGACACCGTGGGACATCGTTGGACACCGTGGGACACCGTTGGACACCGTTGGACACCGTTGGACACCGTTGGACACCGTTGGACAACGTGGGACAACGTGGGACACCGTTGGGCATCGTTGGACAGCGTGGGACAACGTGGGACAACGTGGGACAACATGGGACAACGTGGGACAACGTGGGACAACGTGGGACATCGTGGGACAACGTGGGACAACGTGGGACACCGTTGGACATCGTTGGACACCGTGGGACAACGTGGGACAACGTGGGACACCGTTGGACATCGTTGGACACCGTGGGACAACGTGGGACAACGTGGGACACCGTTGGACACCGTTGGACATCGTTGGACACCGTTGGACACCGTGGGACAACGTGGGACAACGTGGGACAACGTGGGACAACGTGGGACAACGTGGGACAACGTGGGACAACGTGGGACAACGTGGGACAACGTGGGACAACGTGGGACAACGTGGGACAACGTGGGACACCGTTGGACATCGTTGGACAACTTGGGACAACGTGGGACAACGTGGGACATCGTGGGACAACGTGGGACAACGTGGGACAACGTCGGACACCGCTGGACAACGTGGGACACCGTTGGACATCGTTGGACACCGTGGGACACCGTTGGACACCGTTGGACATCGTTGGACACCGTGGGACAACGTGGGACAACGTGGGACAACGTGGGAAACCATGGAACAACGTGGGACAACGTGGGACAACGTGGGACAACGTGGGACAACGTGGGACACCGTGGGACATCGTGGGACACCGTGGGACAACGTGGGACAACGTGGGACACCGTTGGACACCGTTGGACATCGTTGGACACCGTGGGACAACGTGGGACAACGTGGGACACCGTTGGACACCGTTGGACATCGTTGGACACCGTTGGACACCGTGGGACAACGTGGGACAACGTGGGACAACGTGGGACAACGTGGGACAACGTGGGACAACGTGGGACAACGTGGGACAACGTGGGACAACGTGGGAAACCATGGAACAACGTGGGACAACGTGGGACAACGTGGGACAACGTGGGACAACGTGGGACACCGTTGGACATCGTTGGACACCGTGGGACAACGTGGGACAACGTGGGACACCGTTGGACACCGTTGGACATCGTTGGACACCGTTGGACACCGTGGGACAACGTGGGACAACGTGGGACAACGTGGGACAACGTGGGACAACGTAGGACAACGTGGGACAACGTGGAACACCGTTGGACATCGTTGGACAACGTGGGACATCGTGGGACAACGTGGGACAACGTGGGACAACGTGGGACAACGTGGGACACCGTTGGACACCGTGGGACACCGTTGGACACCGTTGGACACCGTGGGACACCGTTGGACACCGTTGGTCATCGTTGGACACCGTTGGACACCGTTGGACACCGTGGGACAACGTGGGACAACGTGGGACAACGTGGGACAACGTGGGACAACGTGGGACAACGTGGGACAACGTGGGACAACGTGGGACAACGTGGGACAACGTGGGACAACGTGGGACAACGTGGGACAACGTGGGACAACGTGGGACACCTTTGGGCATCGTTGGACACCGTGGGACAACGTGGGACAACGTGGGACAACGTGGGACACCGTTGGACACCGTTGGACATCGTTGGACATCGTTGGACATCGTGGGACACCGTTGGACACCGTGGGACAACGTGGGACAACGTGGGACACCGTTGGACACCGTGGGACATCGTTGGACACCGTTGGACACCGTTGGACACCGTGGGACACCGTTGGACATCGTTGGACACCGTGGGACAACGTGGGACAACGTGGGACACCGTTGGGCATCGTTGGACAGCGTGGGACAACGTGGGACAACGTGGGACAACATGGGACAACGTGGGACAACGTGGGACAACGTGGGACATCGTGGGACAACGTGGGACAACGTGGGACAACGTGGGACAACGTGGGAAACCATGGAACAACGTGGGACAACGTGGGACAACGTGGGACAACGTGGGACAACGTGGGACACCGTTGGACATCGTTGGACACCGTGGGACAACGTGGGACAACGTGGGACACCGTTGGACATCGTTGGACACCGTGGGACAACGTGGGACAACGTGGGACACCGTTGGACACCGTTGGACATCGTTGGACACCGTTGGACACCGTGGGACAACGTGGGACAACGTGGGACAACGTGGGACAACGTGGGACAACGTGGGACAACGTGGGACAACGTGGGACAACGTGGGACAACGTGGGACAACGTGGGACAACGTGGGACAACGTGGGACACCGTTGGACATCGTTGGACAACTTGGGACAACGTGGGACAACGTGGGACAACGTGGGACAACGTGGGACACCGTTGGACACCGTGGGACACCGTTGGACACCGTTGGACATCGTTGGACACCGTTGGACAACGTGGGACAACGTGGGACAACGTGGGACACCGTTGGACACCGTGGGACAACGTGGGACAACGTGGGACAACGTGGGACACCGTTGGACACCGTTGGACACCGTTGGACACCGTGGGACACCGTTGGACACCGTTGGACATCGTTGGACACCGTTGGACACCGTTGGACACCGTTGGACACCGTTGGACATCGGTGGACACCGTTGGACACCGTTGGACATCGTTGGACACCGTTGGACACCGTGGGACAACGTGGGACAACGTGGGACAACGTGGGACAACGTGGGACAACGTGGGACAACGTGGGACAACGTGGGACAACGTGGGATACCGTTGGGCATCGTTGGACACCGTGGGACAACGTGGGAGAACGTGGGACAACGTGCGACACCGTTGGACACCGTTGGACATCGTTGGACATCGTTGGGCATCGTGGGACACCGTTGGACATCGTTGGACATCGTTGGACACCGTTGGACATCGTTGGACATCGTTGGACATCGTTGGACACCGTTGGACACCGTTGGACACCGTTGGACACCGTTGGACATCGGTGGACACCGTTGGACACCGTTGGACATCGTTGGACACCGTTGGACACCGTGGGACAACGTGGGACAACGTGGGACAACGTGGGACAACGTGGGACAACGTGGGACAACGTGGGACAACGTGGGACACCGTTGGACATCGTTGGACAACGTGGGACAACGTGGGACAACGTGGGACACCGTGGGACAACGTGGGACAACGTGGGACAACGTGGGACACCGTTGGACACCGTGGGACAACGTGGGACAACGTGGGACAACGTGGGACACCGTTGGACACCGTGGGACACAGTTGGACACCGTTGGACACCGTGGGACACCGTTGGACACCGTTGGACATCGTTGGACACCGTTGGACACCGTTGGACACCGTTGGACACCGTGGGACAACGTGGGACAACGTGGGACAACGTGGGACAACGTGGGACAACGTGGGACAACGTGGGACAACGTGGGACAACGTGGGACAACGTGGGACAACGTGGGACAACGTGGGACAACGTGGGACAACGTGGGACAACGTGGGACAACGTGGGATACCGTTGGGCATCGTTGGACACCGTGGGACAACGTGGGAGAACGTGGGACAACGTGCGACACCGTTGGACACCGTTGGACATCGTTGGACATCGTTGGACATCGTGGGACACCGTTGGACATCGTTGGACACCGTGGGACAACGTGGGACACCGTTGGACACCGTGGGACAACGTGGGACAACGTGGGACAACGTGGGACACCGTGGGACACCGTGGGACACAGTTGGACACCGTTGGACACCGTGGGACACCGTTGGACAACGTGGGACAACGTGGGACAACGTGGGACAACGTGGGACACCGTTGGACATCGTTGGACAACGTGGGACAACGTGGGACAACGTGGGACAACGTGGAACAACGTGGGACAACGTGGGACAACGTGGGACAACGTGGGACAACGTGGGACAACGTGGGGCACCGTTGGACATCGTTGGACAACGTGGGACAACGTGGGACAACGTGGGACACCGTTGGACATCGTTGGACAACGTGGGACAACGTGGGACAACGTGGGACAACGTGGGACAACGTGGGACAACGTGGGACACCGTTGGACACCGTTGGACACCGTGGGACACCGTGGGACACCGTTGGACACCGTTGGACATCGTTGGACACCGTGGGACAACGTGGGACAACGTGGGACAACGTGGGACAACGTGGGACAACGTGGGACAACGTGGGACAACGTGGGACAACGTGGGACAACGTGGGACAACGTGGGACAACGTGGGACACCGTTGGACATCGTTGGACAACGTGGGACAACGTGGGACAACGTGGGACAACGTGGGACAACGTGGGACAACGTGGGACACCGTTGGACACCGTTGGACACCGTGGGACACCGTTGGACACCGTTGGACATCGTTGGACACCGTGGGACAACGTGGGACAACGTGGGACAACGTGGGACACCGTTGGACACCGTGGGACAACGTGGGACAACGTGGGACAACGTGGGACACCGTTGGACACCGTGGGACACAGTTGGACACCGTTGGACACCGTGGGACACCGTTGGACACCGTTGGACATCGTTGGACACCGTTGGACACCGTTGGACACCGTTGGACACCGTGGGACAACGTGGGACAACGTGGGACAACGTGGGACAACGTGGGACAACGTGGGACAACGTGGGACAACGTGGGACAACGTGGGACAACGTGGGACAACGTGGGACAACGTGGGACAACGTGGGACAACGTGGGACAACGTGGGACAACGTGGGACAACGTGGGATACCGTTGGGCATCGTTGGACACCGTGGGACAACGTGGGAGAACGTGGGACAACGTGCGACACCGTTGGACACCGTTGGACATCGTTGGACATCGTTGGACATCGTGGGACACCGTTGGACATCGTTGGACATCGTTGGACACCGTTGGACATAGTTGGACATCGTTGGACATCGTTGGACACCGTTGGACACCGTTGGACACCGTTGGACACCGTTGGACATCGGTGGACACCGTTGGACACCGTTGGACATCGTTGGACACCGTTGGACACCGTGGGACGACGTGGGACAACGTGGGACAACGTGGGACAACGTGGGACAACGTGGGACAACGTGGGACAACGTGGGACACCGTTGGACACCGTTGGACATCGTTGGACACCGTTGGACACCGTGGGACGACGTGGGACAACGTGGGACAACGTGGGACAACGCGGGACAACGTGGGACAACGTGGGACACCGTTGGACACCGTGGGACACCGTTGGACACCGTTGGACATCGTTGGACACCGTGGGACAACGTGGGACAACGTGGGACAACGTGGGACAACGTGGGACAACTTGGGACAACGTGGGACAACGTGGGACAACGTGGGACACCGTTGGACACCGTGGGACACCGTTGGACACCGTTGGACATCGTTGGACACCGTGGGACACCGTTGGACACCGTTGGACACCGTTGGACATCGTTGGACACCGTTGGACAACGTGGGACAACGTGGGACACCGTTGGGCATCGTTGGACAGCGTGGGACAACGTGGGACAACGTGGGACAACATGGGACAACGTGGGACAACGTGGGACAACGTGGGACATCGTGGGACAACGTGGGACAACGTGGGACAACGTGGGACAACGTGGGAAACCATGGAACAACGTGGGACAACGTGGGACAACGTGGGACAACGTGGGACAACGTGGGACACCGTTGGACATCGTTGGACACCGTGGGACAACGTGGGACAACGTGGGACACCGTTGGACACCGTTGGACATCGTTGGACACCGTTGGACACCGTGGGACAACGTGGGACAACGTGGGACAACGTGGGACAACGTGGGACACCGTTGGACACCGTTGGACATCGTTGGACACCGTTGGACACCGTGGGACAACGTGGGACAACGTGGGACAACGTGGGACAACGTGGGACAACGTAGGACAACGTGGGACAACGTGGGACACCGTTGGACATCGTTGGACAACGTGGGACATCGTGGGACAACGTGGGACAACGTGGGACAACGCGGGACAACGTGGGACACCGTTGGACACCGTGGGACACCGTTGGACACCGTTGGACACCGTGGGACACCGTTGGACACCGTTGGACATCGTTGGACACCGTTGGACACCGTTGGACACCGTGGGACAACGTGGGACAACGTGGGACAACGTGGGACAACGTGGGACAACGTGGGACAACGTGGGACAACGTGGGACAACGTGGGACAACGTGGGACAACGTGGGACACCGTTGGACATCGTTGGACAACTTGGGACAACGTGGGACAACGTGGGACAACGTGGGACAACGTGGGACAACGTGGGACACCGTTGGACACCGTGGGACACCGTGGGACACCGTTGGACACCGTTGGACATCGTTGGACACCGTGGGACAACGTGGGACAACGTGGGACAACGTGGGACACCGTTGGACACCGTGGGACAACGTGGGACAACGTGGGACAACGTGGGACAACGTGGGACACCGTGGGACAACGTGGGACAACGTGGGACAACGTGGGACAACGTGGGACAACGTGGGACAACGTGGGACAACGTGGGACAACGTGGGACAACGTGGGATACCGTTGGGCATCGTTGGACACCGTGGGACAACGTGGGAGAACGTGGGACAACGTGCGACACCGTTGGACACCGTTGGACACCGTGGGACACCGTGGGACACCGTTGGACACCGTTGGACATCGTTGGACACCGTGGGACAACGTGGGACAACGTGGGACAACGTGGGACACCGTTGGACACCGTGGGACAACGTGGGACAACGTGGGACAACGTGGGACACCGTTGGACACCGTGGGACACCGTTGGACACCGTTGGACACCGTGGGACACCGTTGGACACCGTTGGACATCGTTGGACACCGTTGGACACCGTTGGACACCGTTGGACACCGTGGGACAACGTGGGACAACGTGGGACAACGTGGGACAACGTGGGACACCGTTGGACACCGTGGGACACCGTTGGACACCGTTGGACATCGTTGGACACCGTGGGACAACGTGGGACAACGTGGGACACCGTTGGACACCGTGGGACACCGTTGGACACCGTTGGACATCGTTGGACACCGTGGGACAACGTGGGACAACGTGGGACAACGTGGGACAACGTGGGACAACGTGGGACAACGTGGGACACCGTTGGACACCGTGGGACACCGTTGGACACCGTTGGACACCGTGGGACACCGTTGGACACCGTTGGACATCGTTGGACACCGTTGGACACCGTTGGACACCGTTGGACACCGTGGGACAACGTGGGACAACGTGGGACAACGTGGGACAACGTGGGACAACGTGGGACAACGTGGGACAACGTGGGACACCGTTGGACACCGTGGGACACCGTTGGACACCGTTGGACACCGTGGGACACCGTTGGACACCGTTGGACATCGTTGGACACCGTTGGACACCGTTGGACACCGTTGGACACCGTGGGACAACGTGGGACAACGTGGGACAACGTGGGACAACGTGGGACAACGTGGGACAACGTGGGACAACGTGGGACAACGTGGGACAACGTGGGACAACGTGGGACAACGTGGGACAACGTGGGATACCGTTGGGCATCGTTGGACACCGTGGGACAACGTGGGAGAACGTGGGACAACGTGCGACACCGTTGGACACCGTTGGACATCGTTGGACATCGTTGGACATCGTGGGACACCGTTGGACATCGTTGGACATCGTTGGACACCGTTGGACATAGTTGGACATCGTTGGACATCGTTGGACACCGTTGGACACCGTTGGACACCGTTGGACACCGTTGGACATCGGTGGACACCGTTGGACACCGTTGGACATCGTTGGACACCGTTGGACACCGTGGGACGACGTGGGACAACGTGGGACAACGTGGGACAACGTGGGACAACGTGGGACAACGTGGGACAACGTGGGACACCGTTGGACATCGTTGGACAACGTGGGACAACGTGGGACAACGTGGGACACCGTTGGACACCGTGGGACACCGTTGGACACCGTTGGACATCGTTGGACACCGTGGGACAACGTGGGACAACGTGGGACACCGTTGGACACCGTGGGACACCGTTGGACACCGTTGGACATCGTTGGACACCGTGGGACAACGTGGGACAACGTGGGACAACGTGGGACAACGTGGGACAACTTGGGACAACGTGGGACAACGTGGGACAACGTGGGACACCGTTGGACACCGTGGGACACCGTTGGACACCGTTGGACATCGTTGGACACCGTGGGACAACGTGGGACAACGTGGGACAACGTGGGGCAACGTGGGACAACGTGGGACAACGTGGGACAACGTGGGACAACGTGGGACACCGATGGACACCGTGGGACACCCTTGGACACCGTTGGACATCGTTGGACACCGTGGGACAACGTGGGACAACGTGGGACAACGTGGGACAACGTGGGACAACGTGGGACAACGTGGGACAACGTGGGACAACGTGGGACAACGTGGGACATCGTGGGACAACGTGGGACAACGTGGGACAACGTGGGACAACGTGGGACAACGTGGGACACCGCTGGACAACGTGGGACACCGTTGGACATCGTTGAACACCGTGGGACACCGTTGGACACCGTTGGACATCGTTGGACACCGTGGGACAACGTGGGACAACGTGGGACAACGTGGGACAACGTGGGACAACGTGGGACACCGTTGGACACCGTGGGACACCGTTGGACACCGTTGGACATCGTTGGACACCGTGGGACAACGTGGGACAACGTGGGACAACGAGGGACAACGTGGGACAACGTGGGACAACGTGGGACAACGTGGGACAACGTGGGACAACGTGGGACATCGTGGGACAACGTGGGACAACGTGGGACAACGTCGGACACCGCTGGACAACGTGGGACACCGTTGGACATCGTTGGACACCGTGGGACACCGTTGGACACCGTTGGACATCGTTGGACACCGTGGGACAACGTGGGACAACGTGGGACAACGTGGGAAACCATGGAACAACGTGGGACAACGTGGGACAACGTGAGACAACGTGGGACAACGTGGGACACCGTTGGACATCGTTGGACACCGTGGGACAACGTGGGACAACGTGGGACACCGTTGGACACCGTTGGACATCGTTGGACACCGTGGGACAACGTGGGACAACGTGGGACACCGTTGGACACCGTTGGACATCGTTGGACACCGTTGGACACCGTGGGACAACGTGGGACAACGTGGGACAACGTGGGACAACGTGGGACAACGTGGGACAACGTGGGACAACGTGGGACAACGTGGGACAACGTGGGAAACCATGGAACAACGTGGGACAACGTGGGACAACGTGGGACAACGTGGGACAACGTGGGACAACGTGGGACAACGTGGGACAACGTGGGACAACGTGGGACAACGTGGGACAACGTGGGACACCGATGGACACCGTGGGACACCCTTGGACACCGTTGGACATCGTTGGACATCGTTGGACATCGTGGGACACCGTTGGACATCGTTGGACATCGTTGGACACCGTTGGACATAGTTGGACATCGTTGGACATCGTTGGACACCGTTGGACACCGTTGGACACCGTTGGACACCGTTGGACATCGGTGGACACCGTTGGACACCGTTGGACATCGTTGGACACCGTTGGACACCGTGGGACGACGTGGGACAACGTGGGACAACGTGGGACAACGTGGGACAACGTGGGACAACGTGGGACAACGTGGGACACCGTTGGACATCGTTGGACAACGTGGGACAACGTGGGACAACGTGGGACACCGTTGGACACCGTGGGACACCGTTGGACACCGTTGGACATCGTTGGACACCGTGGGACAACGTGGGACAACGTGGGACACCGTTGGACACCGTGGGACACCGTTGGACACCGTTGGACATCGTTGGACACCGTGGGACAACGTGGGACAACGTGGGACAACGTGGGACAACGTGGGACAACTTGGGACAACGTGGGACAACGTGGGACAACGTGGGACACCGTTGGACACCGTGGGACACCGTTGGACACCGTTGGACATCGTTGGACACCGTGGGACAACGTGGGACAACGTGGGACAACGTGGGACAACGTGGGACAACGTGGGACAACGTGGGACAACGTGGGACAACGTGGGACACCGATGGACACCGTGGGACACCCTTGGACACCGTTGGACATCGTTGGACACCGTGGGACAACGTGGGACAACGTGGGACAACGTGGGACAACGTGGGACAACGTGGGACAACGTGGGACAACGTGGGACAACGTGGGACAACGTGGGACAACGTGGGACAACGTGGGACAACGTGGGACAACGTGGGACAACGTGGGACAACGTGGGACACCGCTGGACAACGTGGGACACCGTTGGACATCGTTGAACACCGTGGGACACCGTTGGACACCGTTGGACATCGTTGGACACCGTGGGACAACGTGGGACAACGTGGGACAACGTGGGACAACGTGGGACAACGTGGGACACCGTTGGACACCGTGGGACACCGTTGGACACCGTTGGACATCGTTGGACACCGTGGGACAACGTGGGACAACGTGGGACAACGAGGGACAACGTGGGACAACGTGGGACAACGTGGGACAACGTGGGACAACGTGGGACAACGTGGGACATCGTGGGACAACGTGGGACAACGTGGGACAACGTCGGACACCGCTGGACAACGTGGGACACCGTTGGACATCGTTGGACACCGTGGGACACCGTTGGACACCGTTGGACATCGTTGGACACCGTGGGACAACGTGGGACAACGTGGGACAACGTGGGAAACCATGGAACAACGTGGGACAACGTGGGACAACGTGGGACAACGTGGGACAACGTGGGACACCGTTGGACATCGTTGGACACCGTGGGACAACGTGGGACAACGTGGGACACCGTTGGACACCGTTGGACATCGTTGGACACCGTGGGACAACGTGGGACAACGTGGGACACCGTTGGACACCGTTGGACATCGTTGGACACCGTTGGACACCGTGGGACAACGTGGGACAACGTGGGACAACGTGGGACAACGTGGGACAACGTGGGACAACGTGGGACAACGTGGGACAACGTGGGACAACGTGGGAAACCATGGAACAACGTGGGACAACGTGGGACAACGTGGGACAACGTGGGACAACGTGGGACAACGTGGGACAACGTGGGACACCGTTGGACATCGTTGGACACCGTGGGACAACGTGGGACAACGTGGGACACCGTTGGACACCGTTGGACATCGTTGGACACCGTTGGACACCGTGGGACAACGTGGGACAACGTGGGACAACGTGGGACAACGTGGGACAACGTAGGACAACGTGGGACAACGTGGAACACCGTTGGACATCGTTGGACAACGTGGGACATCGTGGGACAACGTGGGACAACGTGGGACAACGTGGGACAACGTGGGACACCGTTGGACACCGTGGGACACCGTTGGACACCGTTGGACACCGTGGGACACCGTTGGACACCGTTGGTCATCGTTGGACACCGTTGGACACCGTTGGACACCGTGGGACAACGTGGGACAACGTGGGACAACGTGGGACAACGTGGGACAACGTGGGACAACGTGGGACAACGTGGGACAACGTGGGACAACGTGGGACAACGTGGGACAACGTGGGACAACGTGGGACAACGTGGGACAACGTGGGACACCTTTGGGCATCGTTGGACACCGTGGGACAACGTGGGACAACGTGGGACAACGTGGGACACCGTTGGACACCGTTGGACATCGTTGGACATCGTTGGACATCGTGGGACACCGTTGGACACCGTGGGACAACGTGGGACAACGTGGGACACCGTTGGACACCGTGGGACATCGTTGGACACCGTGGGACACCGTTGGACACCGTGGGACACCGTTGGACATCGTTGGACACCGTTGGACAACGTGGGACAACGTGGGACACCGTTGGGCATCGTTGGACAGCGTGGGACAACGTGGGACAACGTGGGACAACGTGGGACAACGTGGGACAACGTGGGACAACGTGGGACATCGTGGGACAACGTGGGACAACGTGGGACAACGTGGGACAACGTGGGAAACCATGGAACAACGTGGGACAACGTGGGACAACGTGGGACAACGTGGGACAACGTGGGACACCGTTGGACATCGTTGGACACCGTGGGACAACGCGGGACAACGTGGGACACCGTTGGACATCGTTGGACACCGTGGGACAACGTGGGACAACGTGGGACACCGTTGGACACCGTTGGACATCGTTGGACACCGTTGGACACCGTGGGACAACGTGGGACAACGTGGGACAACGTGGGACAACGTGGGACAACGTGGGACAACGTGGGACAACGTGGGACAACGTGGGACAACGTGGGACAACGTGGGACAACGTGGGACAACGTGGGACACCGTTGGACATCGTTGGACAACTTGGGACAACGTGGGACAACGTGGGACAACGTGGGACAACGTGGGACACCGTTGGACACCGTGGGACACCGTTGGACACCGTTGGACATCGTTGGACACCGTGGGACAACGTGGGACAACGTGGGACAACGTGGGACACCGTTGGACACCGTGGGACAACGTGGGACAACGTGGGACAACGTGGGACACCGTTGGACACCGTTGGACACCGTTGGACACCGTGGGACACCGTTGGACACCGTTGGACATCGTTGGACACCGTTGGACACCGTTGGACACCGTTGGACACCGTTGGACATCGGTGGACACCGTTGGACACCGTTGGACATCGTTGGACACCGTTGGACACCGTGGGACAACGTGGGACAACGTGGGACAACGTGGGACAACGTGGGACAACGTGGGACAACGTGGGACAACGTGGGACACCGTTGGACACCGTTGGACACCGTGGGACACCGTGGGACACCGTTGGACACCGTTGGACATCGTTGGACACCGTGGGACAACGTGGGACAACGTGGGACAACGTGGGACAACGTGGGACAACGTGGGACAACGTGGGACAACGTGGGACAACGTGGGACAACGTGGGACAACGTGGGATACCGTTGGGCATCGTTGGACACCGTGGGACAACGTGGGAGAACGTGGGACAACGTGCGACACCGTTGGACACCGTTGGACATCGTTGGACATCGTTGGGCATCGTGGGACACCGTTGGACATCGTTGGACATCGTTGGACACCGTTGGACATAGTTGGACATCGTTGGACATCGTTGGACACCGTTGGACACCGTTGGACACCGTTGGACACCGTTGGACATCGGTGGACACCGTTGGACACCGTTGGACATCGTTGGACACCGTTGGACACCGTGGGACAACGTGGGACAACGTGGGACAACGTGGGACAACGTGGGACAACGTGGGACAACGTGGGACAACGTGGGACACCGTTGGACATCGTTGGACAACGTGGGACAACGTGGGACAACGTGGGACAACGTGGGACAACGTGGGACAACGTGGGACACCGTTGGACACCGTTGGACACCGTGGGACACCGTTGGACACCGTTGGACATCGTTGGACACCGTGGGACAACGTGGGACAACGTGGGACAACGTGGGACACCGTTGGACACCGTGGGACAACGTGGGACAACGTGGGACAACGTGGGACACCGTTGGACACCGTGGGACACAGTTGGACACCGTTGGACACCGTGGGACACCGTTGGACACCGTTGGACATCGTTGGACACCGTTGGACACCGTTGGACACCGTTGGACACCGTGGGACAACGTGGGACAACGTGGGACAACGTGGGACAACGTGGGACAACGTGGGACAACGTGGGACAACGTGGGACAACGTGGGACAACGTGGGACAACGTGGGACAACGTGGGACAACGTGGGACAACGTGGGACAACGTGGGACAACGTGGGATACCGTTGGGCATCGTTGGACACCGTGGGACAACGTGGGAGAACGTGGGACAACGTGCGACACCGTTGGACACCGTTGGACATCGTTGGACATCGTTGGACATCGTGGGACACCGTTGGACATCGTTGGACACCGTGGGACAACGTGGGACACCGTTGGACACCGTGGGACAACGTGGGACAACGTGGGACAACGTGGGACACCGTTGGACACCGTGGGACACAGTTGGACACCGTTGGACACCGTGGGACACCGTTGGACAACGTGGGACAACGTGGGACAACGTGGGACAACGTGGGACACCGTTGGACATCGTTGGACAACGTGGGACAACGTGGGACAACGTGGGACAACGTGGAACAACGTGGGACAACGTGGGACAACGTGGGACAACGTGGGACAACGTGGGACAACGTGGGGCACCGTTGGACATCGTTGGACAACGTGGGACAACGTGGGACAACGTGGGACACCGTTGGACATCGTTGGACAACGTGGGACAACGTGGGACAACGTGGGACAACGTGGGACAACGTGGGACAACGTGGGACACCGTTGGACACCGTTGGACACCGTGGGACACCGTGGGACACCGTTGGACACCGTTGGACATCGTTGGACACCGTGGGACAACGTGGGACAACGTGGGACAACGTGGGACAACGTGGGACAACGTGGGACAACGTGGGACAACGTGGGACAACGTGGGACAACGTGGGACAACGTGGGACAACGTGGGACACCGTTGGACATCGTTGGACAACGTGGGACAACGTGGGACAACGTGGGACAACGTGGGACAACGTGGGACAACGTGGGACACCGTTGGACACCGTTGGACACCGTGGGACACCGTTGGACACCGTTGGACATCGTTGGACACCGTGGGACAACGTGGGACAACGTGGGACAACGTGGGACACCGTTGGACACCGTGGGACAACGTGGGACGACGTGGGACAACGTGGGACACCGTTGGACACCGTGGGACACAGTTGGACACCGTTGGACACCGTGGGACACCGTTGGACACCATTGGACATCGTTGGACACCGTTGGACACCGTTGGACACCGTTGGACACCGTGGGACAACGTGGGACAACGTGGGACAACGTGGGACAACGTGGGACAACGTGGGACAACGTGGGACAACGTGGGACAACGTGGGACAACGTGGGACAACGTGGGACAACGTGGGACAACGTGGGACAACGTGGGACAACGTGGGACAACGTGGGACAACGTGGGACAACGTGGGATACCGTTGGGCATCGTTGGACACCGTGGGACAACGTGGGAGAACGTGGGACAACGTGCGACACCGTTGGACACCGTTGGACATCGTTGGACATCGTTGGACATCGTGGGACACCGTTGGACATCGTTGGACATCGTTGGACACCGTTGGACATAGTTGGACATCGTTGGACATCGTTGGACACCGTTGGACACCGTTGGACACCGTTGGACACCGTTGGACATCGGTGGACACCGTTGGACACCGTTGGACATCGTTGGACACCGTTGGACACCGTGGGACGACGTGGGACAACGTGGGACAACGTGGGACAACGTGGGACAACGTGGGACAACGTGGGACAACGTGGGACACCGTTGGACATCGTTGGACAACGTGGGACAACGTGGGACAACGTGGGACACCGTTGGACACCGTGGGACACCGTTGGACACCGTTGGACATCGTTGGACACCGTGGGACAACGTGGGACAACGTGGGACACCGTTGGACACCGTGGGACACCGTTGGACACCGTTGGACATCGTTGGACACCGTGGGACAACGTGGGACAACGTGGGACAACGTGGGACAACGTGGGACAACTTGGGACAACGTGGGACAACGTGGGACAACGTGGGACACCTTTGGACACCGTGGGACACCGTTGGACACCGTTGGACATCGTTGGACACCGTGGGACAACGTGGGACAACGTGGGACAACGTGGGACAACGTGGGACAACGTGGGACAACGTGGGAAACCATGGAACAACGTGGGACAACGTGGGACAACGTGGGACAACGTGGGACAACGTGGGACACCGTTGGACATCGTTGGACACCGTGGGACAACGTGGGACAACGTGGGACACCGTTGGACACCGTTGGACATCGTTGGACACCGTTGGACACCGTGGGACAACGTGGGACAACGTGGGACAACGTGGGACAACGTGGGACAACGTAGGACAACGTGGGACAACGTGGGACACCGTTGGACATCGTTGGACAACGTGGGACATCGTGGGACAACGTGGGACAACGTGGGACAACGTGGGACAACGTGGGACACCGTGGGACAACGTGGGACAACGTGGGACAACGTGGGACAACGTGGGACAACGTGGGACAACGTGGGACAACGTGGGACAACGTGGGACAACGCGGGACAACGTGGGACAACGTGGGACAACGTGGGACAACGTGGGACAACGTGGGACAACGTGGGACAACGTGGGACAACGTGGGACAACGTGGGACAACGTGGGACATCGTTGGACACCGTTGGACACCGTGGGACAACGTGGGACAACGTGGGACAACGTGGGACAACGTGGGACAACGTGGGACAACGTGGGACAACGTGGGACACCGTTGGACATCGTTGGACAACGTGGGACAACGTGGGACAACGTGGGACAACGTGGGACAACGTGGGACAACGTGGGACACCGTTGGACACCGTTGGACACCGTGGGACACCGTTGGACACCGTTGGACATCGTTGGACACCGTGGGACAACGTGGGACAACGTGGGACAACGTGGGACACCGTTGGACACAGTGGGACAACGTGGGACAACGTGGGACAACGTGGGACACCGTTGGACACCGTGGGACACCGTTGGACACCGTTGGACACCGTGGGACACCGTTGGACACCGTTGGACATCGTTGGACACCGTTTGACACCGTTGGACACCGTTGGACACCGTGGGACAACGTGGGACAACGTGGGACAACGTGGGACAACGTGGGACAACGTGGGACAACGTGGGACAACGTGGGACAACGTGGGACAACGTGGGACAACGTGGGACAACGTGGGACAACGTGGGACAACGTGGGACAACGTGGGACAACGTGGGACAACGTGGGACAACGTGGGATACCGTTGGGCATCGTTGGACACCGTGGGACAACGTGGGAGAACGTGGGACAACGTGCGACACCGTTGGACACCGTTGGACATCGTTGGACATCGTTGGACATCGTGGGACACCGTTGGACATCGTTGGACACCGTTGGACACCGTTGGACACCGTTGGACATCGTTGGACACCGTTGGACACCGTGGGACAACGTGGGACAACGTGGGACACCGTTGGACATCGTTGGACACCGTTGGACATCGTTGGACACCGTGGGACACCGTTGGACACCGTTGGACACCGTTGGACATCGTTGGACACCGTTGGACATCGTGGGACACCGTTGGACATCGTTGGACATCGTTGGACACCGTTGGACATAGTTGGACATCGTTGGACATCGTTGGACACCGTTGGACACCGTTGGACACCGTTGGACACCGTTGGACATCGGTGGACACCGTTGGACACCGTTGGACATCGTTGGACACCGTTGGACACCGTGGGACGACGTGGGACAACGTGGGACAACGTGGGACAACGTGGGACAACGTGGGACAACGTGGGACAACGTGGGACACCGTTGGACATCGTTGGACACCGTTGGACACCGTGGGACACCGTTGGACAACGTGGGACAACGTGGGACAACGTGGGACAACGTGGGACACCGTTGGACATCGTTGGACAACGTGGGACAACGTGGGACAACGTGGGACAACGTGGAACAACGTGGGACAACGTGGGACAACGTGGGACAACGTGGGACAACGTGGGACAACGTGGGACACCGTTGGACACCGTGGGACAACGTGGGACAACGTGGGACAACGTGGGACAACGTGGGACAACGTGGGACAACGTGGGACAACGTGGGACACCGTTGGACACCGTTGGACATCGTTGGACACCGTTGGACACCGTTGGACACCGTTGGACACCGTGGGACAACGTGGGACAACGTGGGACAACGTGGGACAACGTGGGACAACGTGGGACAACGTGGGACAACGTGGGACAACGTGGGACAACGTGGGACAACGTGGGACAACGTGGGACAACGTGGGACAACGTGGGACAACGTGGGACAACGTGGGACAACGTGGGACAACGTGGGACAACGTGGGACAACGTGGGACAACGTGGGATACCGTTGGGCATCGTTGGACACCGTGGGACAACGTGGGAGAACGTGGGACAACGTGCGACACCGTTGGACACCGTTGGACATCGTTGGACATCGTTGGACATCGTGGGACACCGTTGGACATCGTTGGACATCGTTGGACACCGTTGGACATAGTTGGACATCGTTGGACATCGTTGGACACCGTTGGACACCGTTGGACACCGTTGGACACCGTTGGACATCGGTGGACACCGTTGGACACCGTTGGACATCGTTGGACACCGTTGGACACCGTGGGACGACGTGGGACAACGTGGGACAACGTGGGACAACGTGGGACAACGTGGGACAACGTGGGACAACGTGGGACACCGTTGGACATCGTTGGACAACGTGGGACAACGTGGGACAACGTGGGACACCGTTGGACACCGTGGGACACCGTTGGACACCGTTGGACATCGTTGGACACCGTGGGACAACGTGGGACAACGTGGGACACCGTTGGACACCGTGGGACACCGTTGGACACCGTTGGACATCGTTGGACACCGTGGGACAACGTGGGACAACGTGGGACAACGTGGGACAACGTGGGACAACTTGGGACAACGTGGGACAACGTGGGACAACGTGGGACACCGTTGGACACCGTGGGACACCGTTGGACACCGTTGGACATCGTTGGACACCGTGGGACAACGTGGGACAACGTGGGACAACGTGGGACAACGTGGGACAACGTGGGACAACGTGGGACAACGTGGGACAACGTGGGACACCGATGGACACCGTGGGACAACGTGGGACAACGTGGGACACCGTTGGACACCGTTGGACATCGTTGGACACCGTTGGACACCGTGGGACAACGTGGGACAACATGGGACAACGTGGGACAACGTGGGACAACGTGGGAAACCATGGAACAACGTGGGACAACGTGGGACAACGTGGGACAACGTGGGACAACGTGGGACACCGTTGGACATCGTTGGACACCGTGGGACAACGTGGGACAACGTGGGACACCGTTGGACACCGTTGGACATCGTTGGACACCGTTGGACACCGTGGGACAACGTGGGACAACGTGGGACAACGTGGGACAACGTGGGACAACGTAGGACAACGTGGGACAACGTGGGACACCGTTGGACATCGTTGGACAACGTGGGACATCGTGGGACAACGTGGGACAACGTGGGACAACGTGGGACAACGTGGGACACCGTGGGACAACGTGGGACAACGTGGGACAACGTGGGACAACGTGGAACAACGTGGGACAACGTGGGACAACGTGGGACAACGTGGGACAACGTGGGACAACGTGGGACAACGTGGGACAACGTGGGACAACGTGGGACAACGTGGGACAACGTGGGACAACGTGGGACAACGTGGGACAACGTGGGACAACGTGGGACATCGTTGGACACCGTTGGACACCGTGGGACAACGTGGGACAACGTGGGACAACGTGGGACAACGTGGGACAACGTGGGACACCGTTGGACATCGTTGGACAACGTGGGACAACGTGGGACAACGTGGGACAACGTGGGACAACGTGGGACAACGTGGGACAACGTTGGACACCGTTGGACACCGTGGGACACCGTTGGACACCGTTGGACATCGTTGGACACCGTGGGACAACGTGGGACAACGTGGGACAACGTGGGACACCGTTGGACACCGTGGGACAACGTGGGACAACGTGGGACAACGTGGGACACCGTTGGACACCGTGGGACACCGTTGGACACCGTTGGACACCGTGGGACACCGTTGGACACCGTTGGACATCGTTGGACACCGTTTGACACCGTTGGACACCGTTGGACACCGTGGGACAACGTGGGACAACGTGGGACAACGTGGGACAACGTGGGACAACGTGGGACAACGTGGGACAACGTGGGACAACGTGGGACAACGTGGGACAACGTGGGACAACGTGGGACAACGTGGGACAACGTGGGACAACGTGGGACAACGTGGGACAACGTGGGACAACGTGGGATACCGTTGGGCATCGTTGGACACCGTGGGACAACGTGGGAGAACGTGGGACAACGTGCGACACCGTTGGACACCGTTGGACATCGTTGGACATCGTTGGACATCGTGGGACACCGTTGGACATCGTTGGACACCGTTGGACACCGTTGGACACCGTTGGACATCGTTGGACACCGTTGGACAACGTGGGACAACGTGGGACAACGTGGGACACCGTTGGACATCGTTGGACACCGTTGGACATCGTTGGACACCGTGGGACACCGTTGGACACCGTTGGACACCGTTGGACATCGTTGGACACCGTTGGACAACGTGGGACAACGTGGGACACCGTTGGGCATCGTTGGACAGCGTGGGACAACGTGGGACAACGTGGGACAACATGGGACAACGTGGGACAACGTGGGACAACGTGGGACATCGTGGGACAACGTGGGACACCGTTGGACACCGTGGGACAACGTGGGACAACGTGGGACAACGTGGGACACCGTTGGACACCGTGGGACACCGTTGGACACCGTTGGACATCGTTGGACACCGTGGGACAACGTGGGACAACGTGGGACAACGTGGGACAACGTGGGACAACTTGGGACAACGTGGGACAACGTGGGACAACGTGGGACACCGTTGGACACCGTGGGACACCGTTGGACACCGTTGGACATCGTTGGACACCGTGGGACAACGTGGGACAACGTGGGACAACGTGGGACAACGTGGGACAACGTGGGACAACGTGGGACAACGTGGGACAACGTGGGACAACGTGGGACACCGATGGACACCGTGGGACAACGTGGGACAACGTGGGACACCGTTGGACACCGTTGGACATCGTTGGACACCGTTGGACACCGTGGGACAACGTGGGACAACGTGGGACAACGTGGGACAACGTGGGACAACGTGGGAAACCATGGAACAACGTGGGACAACGTGGGACAACGTGGGACAACGTGGGACAACGTGGGACACCGTTGGACATCGTTGGACACCGTGGGACAACGTGGGACAACGTGGGACACCGTTGGACACCGTTGGACATCGTTGGACACCGTTGGACACCGTGGGACAACGTGGGACAACGTGGGACAACGTGGGACAACGTGGGACAACGTAGGACAACGTGGGACAACGTGGGACACCGTTGGACATCGTTGGACAACGTGGGACATCGTGGGACAACGTGGGACAACGTGGGACAACGTGGGACAACGTGGGACACCGTTGGACACCGTGGGACACCGTTGGACACCGTTGGACATCGTTGGACACCGTGGGACAACGTGGGACAACGTGGGACAACGTGGGAAACCATGGAACAACGTGGGACAACGTGGGACAACGTGGGACAACGTGGGACAACGTGGGACACCGTTGGACATCGTTGGACACCGTGGGACAACGTGGGACAACGTGGGACACCGTTGGACACCGTTGGACACCGTTGGACACCGTTGGACACCGTGGGACAACGTGGGACAACGTGGGACAACATGGGACAACGTGGGACAACGTAGGACAACGTGGGACAACGTGGAACACCGTTGGACATCGTTGGACAACGTGGGACATCGTGGGACAACGTGGGACAACGAGGGACAACGTGGGACAACGTGGGACACCGTTGGACACCGTGGGACACCGTTGGACACCGTTGGACACCGTGGGACACCGTTGGACACCGTTGGACATCGTTGGACACCGTTGGACACCGTTGGACACCGTGGGACAACGTGGGACAACGTGGGACAACGTGGGACAACGTGGGACAACGTGGGACAACGTGGGACAACGTGGGACAACGTGGGACAACGTGGGACAACGTGGGACAACGTGGGACAACGTGGGACAACGTGGGACAACGTGGGACACCTTTGGGCATCGTTGGACACCGTGGGACAACGTGGGACAACGTGGGACAACGTGGGACACCGTTGGACACCGTTGGACATCGTTGGACATCGTTGGACATCGTGGGACACCGTTGGACACCGTGGGACAACGTGGGACAACATGGGACAACGTGGGACACCGTTGGACACCGTGGGACACCGTTGGACACCGTTGGACAACGTGGGACAACGTGGGACACCGTTGGACATCGTTGGACACCGTTGGACATCGTTGGACACCGTGGGACACCGTTGGACACCGTTGGACACCGTTGGACATCGTTGGACACCGTTGGACAACGTGGGACAACGTGGGACACCGTTGGGCATCGTTGGACAGCGTGGGACAACGTGGGACAACGTGGGACAACATGGGACAACGTGGGACAACGTGGGACAACGTGGGACATCGTGGGACAACGTGGGACAACGTGGGACAACGTGGGAAACCATGGAACAACGTGGGACAACGTGGGACAACGTGGGACAACGTGGGACAACGTGGGACAACGTGGGACAACGTGGGACACCGTTGGACATCGTTGGACACCGTGGGACAACGTGGGACAACGTGGGACACCGTTGGACATCGTTGGACACCGTGGGACAACGTGGGACAACGTGGGACACCGTTGGACACCGTTGGACATCGTTGGACACCGTTGGACACCGTGGGACAACGTGGGACAACGTGGGACAACGTGGGACAACGTGGGACAACGTGGGACACCGTTGGGCATCGTTGGACACCGTGGGACAACGTGGGACAACGTGGGACAACGTGGGACACCGTTGGACACCGTTGGACATCGTTGGACATCGTTGGACATCGTGGGGCACCGTTGGACATCGTTGGACATCGTTGGACACCGTTGGACATCGTTGGACATCGTTGGACATCGTTGGACACCGTTGGACACCGTTGGACACCGTTGGACACCGTTGGACATCGGTGGACATCGTGGGACACCGTTGGACACCGTTGGACATCGTTGGACACCGTTGGACACCGTGGGACAACGTGGGACAACGTGGGAGAACGTGGGACAACGTGGGACAACGTGGGACAACGTGGGACAACGTGGGACAACGTGGGACACCGTTGGACATCGTTGGACAACGTGGGACAACGTGGGACAACGTGGGACAACGTGGGACAACGTGGGACAACGTGGGACACCGTTGGACACCGTGGGACACCGTTGGACACCGTTGGACATCGTTGGACACCGTGGGACAACGTGGGACAACGTGGGACAACGTGGGACACCGTTGGACACCGTGGGACAACGTGGGACAACGTGGGACAACGTGGGACACCGTTGGACACCGTTGGACACCGTTGGACACCGTGGGACACCGTTGGACACCGTTGGACATCGTTGGACACCGTTGGACACCGTTGGACACCGTTGGACACCGTGGGACAACGTGGGACAACGTGGGACAACGTGGGACAACGTGGGACAACGTGGGACAACGTGGGACAACGTGGGACAACGTGGGACAACGTGGGACAACGTGGAACAACGTGGGACAACGTGGGACAACGTGGGACAACGTGGGACAACGCGGGACAACGTGGGACAACGTGGGACAACGTGGGACAACGTGGGACAACGTGGGACAACGTGGGACAACGTGGGACAACGTGGGACAACGTGGAACAACGTGGGACATCGTTGGACACCGTTGGACACCGTGGGACAACGTGGGACAACGTGGGACAACGTGGGACAACGTGGGACAACGTGGGACAACGTGGGACAACGTGGGACACCGTTGGACATCGTTGGACAACGTGGGACAACGTGGGACAACGTGGGACAACGTGGGACAACGTGGGACAACGTGGGACACCGTTGGACACCGTTGGACACCGTGGGACACCGTTGGACACCGTTGGACATCGTTGGACACCGTGGGACAACGTGGGACAACGTGGGACAACGTGGGACACCGTTGGACACCGTGGGACAACGTGGGACAACGTGGGACAACGTGGGACACCGTTGGACACCGTGGGACACCGTTGGACACCGTTGGACACCGTGGGACACCGTTGGACACCGTTGGACATCGTTGGACACCGTTTGACACCGTTGGACACCGTTGGACACCGTGGGACAACGTGGGACAACGTGGGACAACGTGGGACAACGTGGGACAACGTGGGACAACGTGGGACAACGTGGGACAACGTGGGACAACGTGGGACAACGTGGGACAACGTGGGGCAACGTGGGACAACGTGGGACAACGTGGGACAACGTGGGACAACGTGGGACAACGTGGGACAACGTGGGACAACGTGGGATACCGTTGGGCATCGTTGGACACCGTGGGACAACGTGGGAGAACGTGGGACAACGTGCGACACCGTTGGACACCGTTGGACATCGTTGGACATCGTTGGACATCGTGGGACACCGTTGGACATCGTTGGACACCGTTGGACACCGTTGGACACCGTTGGACATCGTTGGACACCGTTGGACAACGTGGGACAACGTGGGACAACGTGGGACACCGTTGGACACCGTTGGACACCGTTGGACATCGTTGGACACCGTGGGACACCGTTGGACACCGTTGGACACCGTTGGACATCGTTGGACACCGTTGGACAACGTGGGACAACGTGGGACACCGTTGGGCATCGTTGGACAGCGTGGGACAACGTGGGACAACGTGGGACAACATGGGACAACGTGGGACAACGTGGGACAACGTGGGACATCGTGGGACAACGTGGGACAACGTGGGACAACGTGGGACAACGTGGGACAACGTGGGACACCGTTGGACATCGTTGGACACCGTGGGACAACGTGGGACAACGTGGGACAACGTGGGACACCGTTGGACACCGTTGAACACCGTTGGACATCGTTGGACACCGTGGGACAACGTGGGACAACGTGGGACAACGTGGGAAACCATGGAACAACGTGGGACAACGTGGGACACCGTTGGACATCGTTGGACAACGTGGGACAACGTGGGACAACGTGGGACAACGTGGGACAACGTGGGACAACGTGGGACACCGTTGGACACCGTGGGACACCGTTGGACACCGTTGGACATCGTTGGACACCGTGGGACAACGTGGTACAACGTGGGACACCGTTGGACACCGTTGGACATCGTTGGACATCGTTGGACATCGTGGGACACCGTTGGACATCGTTGGACACCGTTGGACATCGTTGGACACCGTGGGACAACGTGGGACAACGTGGGACAACGTGGGACACCGTTGGACATCGTTGGACACCGTTGGACAACGTGGGAAACCATGGAACAACGTGGGACAACGTGGGACAACGTGGGACAACGTGGGACAACGTAGGACACCGTTGGACATCGTTGGACACCGTGGGACAACGTGGGACAACGTGGGACACCGTTGGACACCGTTGGACATCGTTGGACACCGTTGGACACCGTGGGACAACGTGGGACAACGTGGGACAACGTGGGACAACGTGGGACAACGTGGGACACCGTTGGGCATCGTTGGACACCGTGGGACAACGTGGGACAACGTGGGACAACGTGGGACACCGTTGGACACCGTTGGACATCGTTGGACATCGTTGGACATCGTGGGGCACCGTTGGACATCGTTGGACATCGTTGGACACCGTTGGACATCATTGGACATCGTTGGACATCGTTGGACACCGTTGGACACCGTTGGACACCGTTGGACACCGTTGGACATCGGTGGACATCGTGGGACACCGTTGGACACCGTTGGACATCGTTGGACACCGTTGGACACCGTGGGACAACGTGGGACAACGTGGGACAACGTGGGACAACGTGGGACACCGTTGGACACCGTTGGACACCGTGGGACACCGTTGGACACCGTTGGACATCGTTGGACACCGTGGGACAACGTGGGACAACGTGGGACAACGTGGGACACCGTTGGACACCGTGGGACACCGTTGGACACCGTTGGACATCGTTGGACACCGTTTGACACCGTTGGACACCGTTGGACACCGTGGGACAACGTGGGACAACGTGGGACAACGTGGGACAACGTGGGACACCGTTGGACACCGTGGAACACCGTTGGACACCGTTGGACACCGTGGGACACCGTTGGACACCGTTGGACATCGTTGGACACCGTTTGACACCGTTGGACACCGTTGGACACCGTGGGACAACGTGGGACAACGTGGGACAACGTGGGACAACGTGGGACAACGTGGGACAACGTGGGACACCGTTGGACATCGTTGGACAACGTGGGACATCGTTGGACACCGTGGGACAACGTGGGACAACGTGGGACAACGTGGGACAACGTGGGACAACGTGGGACAACGTGGGACAACGTGGGACAACGTGGGACAACGTGGGACATCGTGGGACAACGTGGGACAACGTGGGACAACGTGGGACAACGTGGGACAACGTGGGACAACGTGGGACAACGTGGGACAACGTGGGACAACGTGGGACAACGTGGGACAACGTGGGATACCGTTGGGCATCGTTGGACACCGTGGGACAACGTGGGACAACGTGGGACAACGTGGGACAACGTGGGACAACATGGGACAACGTGGGACAACGTGGGACACCGTTGGACACCGTTGGACAACGTGGGACAACGTGGGACAACGTGGGACAACATGGGACAACGTGGGACAACGTGGGACACCGTTGGACACCGTGGGACACCGTTGGACAACGTGGGACAACGTGGGACAACGTGGGACAACGTTGGACACCGTGGGACACCGTTGGACACCGTTGGACATCGTTGGACACCGTGGGACAACGTGGGACAACGTGGGACAACGTGGGAAACCATGGAACAACGTGGGACAACGTGGGACAACGTGGGACAACGTGGGACAACGTGGGACACCGTTGGACATCGTTGGACACCGTGGGACAACGTGGGACAACGTGGGACAACGTGGGACAACGTGGGACAACGTGGGACAACGTGGGACAACGTGGGACAACGTGGGACAACGTAGGACAACGTGGGACAACGTGGGACACCGTTGGACATCGTTGGACAACGTGGGACATCGTGGGACAACGTGGGACAACGTGGGACAACGTGGGACAACGTGGGACACCGTTGGACACCGTTGGACACCGTTGGACATCGGTGGACATCGTGGGACAACGTGGGACAACGTGGGACAACGTGGGACATCGTTGGACAACGTGGGACAACGTGGGACAACGTGGGACACCGTTGGACACCGTGGGACAACGTGGGACAAAGTGGGACAACGTGGGACAACGTAGGACAACGTGGGACAACGTGGGACACCGTTGGACATCGTTGGACAACGTGGGACATCGTGGGACAACGTGGGACAACGTGGGACAACGTGGGACAACGTGGGACACCGTGGGACACCGTTGGACACCGTTGGACACCGTGGGACACCGTTGGACACCGTTGGACATCGTTGGACACCGTTGGACACCGTTGGACACCGTTGGACACCGTGGGACAACGTGGGACAACGTGGGACAACGTGGGACAACGTGGGACAACGTGGGACAACGTGGGACAACGTGGGACAACGTGGGACAACGTGGGAGAACGTAGGACAACGTGGGACAACGTGGGACACCGTTGGACATCGTTGGACAACGTGGGACATCGTGGGACAACGTGGGACAACGTGGGACAACGTGGGACAACGTGGGACACCGTTGGACACCGTTGGACATCGTTGGACACCGTTGGACATCGTTGGACATCGTTGGACACCGTTGGACACCGTGGGACAACGTGGGACAACGTGGGACAACGTGGGACAACGTGGGACAACATGGGACAACGTGGGACAACGTGGGACACCGTTGGACACCGTTGGACAACGTGGGACAACGTGGGACAACGTGGGACAACATGGGACAACGTGGGACAACGTGGGACACCGTTGGACACCGTGGGACACCGTTGGACAACGTGGGACAACGTGGGACAACGTGGGACAACGTTGGACACCGTGGGACACCGTTGGACACCGTTGGACATCGTTGGACACCGTGGGACAACGTGGGACAACGTGGGACAACGTGGGAAACCATGGAACAACGTGGGACAACGTGGGACAACGTGGGACAACGTGGGACAACGTGGGACACCGTTGGACATCGTTGGACACCGTGGGACAACGTGGGACAACGTGGGACAACGTGGGACAACGTGGGACAACGTGGGACAACGTGGGACAACGTGGGACAACGTGGGACAACGTGGGACAACGTGAGACAACGTGGGACAACGTGGGACATCGTGGGACAACGTGGGACAACGTGGGACAACGTGGGACAACGTGGGACACCGTTGGACATCGTTGGACACCGTTGGACATCGTTGGACACCGTGGGACACCGTTGGACACCGTTGGACATCGTTGGACACCGTTGGACACCGTTGGACACCGTTGGACACCGTGGGACAACGTGGGACAACGTTGGACACCGTGGGACACCGTTGGACACCGTTGGACAACGTGGGACAACGTGGGACAACGTGGGACAACGTGGGACAACGTGGGACAACGTGGGACACCGTTGGACAACGTGGGACACCGTTGGACATCGTTGGACACCGTTGGACATCGTTGGACACCGTGGGACAACGTGGGACAACGTGGGACAACGTGGGAAACAATGGAACAACGTGGGACAACGTGGGACAACGTCGGACAACGTGGGACAACGTGGGACACCGTTGGACATCGTTGGACACCGTGGGACAACGTGGGACAACGTGGGACACCGTTGGACACCGTTGGACATCGTTGGACACCGTTGGACACCGTGGGACAACGTGGGACAACGTGGGACAACGTGGGACAACGTGGGACACCGTTGGACACCGTTGGACATCGGTGGACATCGTGGGACAACGTGGGACAACGTGGGACAACGTGGGACATCGTTGGACAACGTGGGACAACGTGGGACAACGTGGGACACCGTTGGACACCGTGGGACAACGTGGGACAAAGTGGGACAACGTGGGACAACGTAGGACAACGTGGGACAACGTGGGACACCGTTGGACATCGTTGGACAACGTGGGACATCGTGGGACAACGTGGGACAACGTGGGACAACGTGGGACAACGTGGGACAACGTGGGACAACGTGGGACACCGTTGGACACCGTGGGACACCGTTGTACACCGTTGGACACCGTGGGACACCGTTGGACACCGCTGGACATCGTTGGACACCGTTGGACACCGTTGGACACCGTTGGACACCGTGGGACAACGTGGGACAACGTGGGACAACGTGGGACAACGTGGGACAACGTGGGACAACGTGGGACAACGTGGGACAACGTGGGACAACGTGGGACAACGTGGGACAACGTAGGACAACGTGGGACAACGTGGGACAACGTGGGACAACGTGGGACACCGTTGGACACCGTGGGACACCCTTGGACACCGTTGGACATCGTTGGACACCGTGGGACAACGTGGGACAACGTGGGACAACGTGGGACAACGTGGGACAACGTGGGACACCGTTGGACATCGTTGGACACCGTGGGACAACGTGGGACAACGTGGGACAACGTGGGAAACCATGGAACAACGTGGGACAACGTGGGACAACGTGGGACAACGTGGGACAACGTGGGACACCGTTGGACACCGTTGGACATCGTTGGACATCGTTGGACATCGTGGGACACCGTTGGACATCGTTGGACACCGTTGGACATCGTTGGACACCGTGGGACAACGTGGGACAACGTGGGACAACGTGGGACACCGTTGGACATCGTTGGACACCGTTGGACATCGTTGGACATCGTTGGACACCGTTGGACACCGTGGGACAACGTGGGACAACGTGGGACAACGTGGGACAACGTGGGACAACATGGGACAACGTGGGACAACGTGGGACACCGTTGGACACCGTTGGACAACGTGGGACAACGTGGGACAACGTGGGACAACATGGGACAACGTGGGACAACGTGGGACACCGTTGGACACCGTGGGACACCGTTGGACAACGTGGGACAACGTGGGACACCGTTGGACACCGTTGGACATCGTTGGACACCGTTGGACACCGTGGGACAACGTGGGACAACGTGGGACAACGTGGGACAACGTGGGACAACGTGGGACACCGTTGGGCATCGTTGGACACCGTGGGACAACGTGGGACAACGTGGGACAACGTGGGACAACGTGGGACAACGTGGGACAACGTGGGACAACGTGGGACAACGTGGGACAACGTGGGACAACGTGGGACAACGTGGAACAACGTGGGACAACGTGGGACAACGTGGGACAACGTGGGACAACGCGGGACAACGTGGGACAACGTGGGACAACGTGGGACAACGTGGGACAACGTGGGACAACGTGGGACAACGTGGGACAACGTGGGACAACGTGGAACAACGTGGGACATCGTTGGACACCGTTGGACACCGTGGGACAACGTGGGACAACGTGGGACAACGTGGGACAACGTGGGACAACGTGGGACAACGTGGGACAACGTGGGACACCGTTGGACATCGTTGGACAACGTGGGACAACGTGGGACAACGTGGGACAACGTGGGACAACGTGGGACAACGTGGGACACCGTTGGACACCGTTGGACACCGTGGGACACCGTTGGACACCGTTGGACATCGTTGGACACCGTGGGACAACGTGGGACAACGTGGGACAACGTGGGACACCGTTGGACACCGTGGGACAACGTGGGACAACGTGGGACAACGTGGGACACCGTTGGACACCGTGGGACACCGTTGGACACCGTTGGACACCGTGGGACACCGTTGGACACCGTTGGACATCGTTGGACACCGTTTGACACCGTTGGACACCGTTGGACACCGTGGGACAACGTGGGACAACGTGGGACAACGTGGGACAACGTGGGACAACGTGGGACAACGTGGGACAACGTGGGACAACGTGGGACAACGTGGGACAACGTGGGACAACGTGGGGCAACGTGGGACAACGTGGGACAACGTGGGACAACGTGGGACAACGTGGGACAACGTGGGACAACGTGGGACAACGTGGGACAACGTGGGACAACGTGGGACAACGTGGGATACCGTTGGGCATCGTTGGACACCGTGGGACAACGTGGGAGAACGTGGGACAACGTGCGACACCGTTGGACACCGTTGGACATCGTTGGACATCGTTGGACATCGTGGGACACCGTTGGACATCGTTGGACACCGTTGGACACCGTTGGACACCGTTGGACATCGTTGGACACCGTTGGACAACGTGGGACAACGTGGGACAACGTGGGACACCGTTGGACATCGTTGGACACCGTTGGACATCGTTGGACACCGTGGGACACCGTTGGACACCGTTGGACACCGTTGGACATCGTTGGACACCGTTGGACAACGTGGGACAACGTGGGACACCGTTGGGCATCGTTGGACAGCGTGGGACAACGTGGGACAACGTGGGACAACATGGGACAACGTGGGACAACGTGGGACAACGTGGGACATCGTGGGACAACGTGGGACAACGTGGGACAACGTGGGACAACGTGGGACAACGTGGGACACCGTTGGACATCGTTGGACACCGTGGGACAACGTGGGACAACGTGGGACAACGTGGGACACCGTTGGACACCGTTGAACACCGTTGGACATCGTTGGACACCGTGGGACAACGTGGGACAACGTGGGACAACGTGGGAAACCATGGAACAACGTGGGACAACGTGGGACACCGTTGGACATCGTTGGACAACGTGGGACAACGTGGGACAACGTGGGACAACGTGGGACAACGTGGGACAACGTGGGACACCGTTGGACACCGTGGGACACCGTTGGACACCGTTGGACATCGTTGGACACCGTGGGACAACGTGGTACAACGTGGGACACCGTTGGACACCGTTGGACATCGTTGGACATCGTTGGACATCGTGGGACACCGTTGGACATCGTTGGACACCGTTGGACATCGTTGGACACCGTGGGACAACGTGGGACAACGTGGGACAACGTGGGACACCGTTGGACATCGTTGGACACCGTTGGACAACGTGGGAAACCATGGAACAACGTGGGACAACGTGGGACAACGTGGGACAACGTGGGACAACGTAGGACACCGTTGGACATCGTTGGACACCGTGGGACAACGTGGGACAACGTGGGACACCGTTGGACACCGTTGGACATCGTTGGACACCGTTGGACACCGTGGGACAACGTGGGACAACGTGGGACAACGTGGGACAACGTGGGACAACGTGGGACACCGTTGGGCATCGTTGGACACCGTGGGACAACGTGGGACAACGTGGGACAACGTGGGACACCGTTGGACACCGTTGGACATCGTTGGACATCGTTGGACATCGTGGGGCACCGTTGGACATCGTTGGACATCGTTGGACACCGTTGGACATCGTTGGACATCGTTGGACATCGTTGGACACCGTTGGACACCGTTGGACACCGTTGGACACCGTTGGACATCGGTGGACATCGTGGGACACCGTTGGACACCGTTGGACATCGTTGGACACCGTTGGACACCGTGGGACAACGTGGGACAACGTGGGAGAACGTGGGACAACGTGGGACAACGTGGGACAACGTGGGACAACGTGGGACAACGTGGGACACCGTTGGACATCGTTGGACAACGTGGGACAACGTGGGACAACGTGGGACAACGTGGGACAACGTGGGACAACGTGGGACACCGTTGGACACCGTGGGACACCGTTGGACACCGTTGGACATCGTTGGACACCGTGGGACAACGTGGGACAACGTGGGACAACGTGGGACAACGTGGGATACCGTTGGGCATCGTTGGACACCGTGGGACAACGTGGGAGAACGTGGGACAACGTGCGACACCGTTGGACACCGTTGGACATCGTTGGACATCGTTGGACATCGTGGGACACCGTTGGACATCGTTGGACATCGTTGGACACCGTTGGACATAGTTGGACATCGTTGGACATCGTTGGACACCGTTGGACACCGTTGGACACCGTTGGACACCGTTGGACATCGGTGGACACCGTTGGACACCGTTGGACATCGTTGGACACCGTTGGACACCGTGGGACAACGTGGGACAACGTGGGACAACGTGGGACAACGTGGGACAACGTGGGACAACGTGGGACAACGTGGGACATCGTGGGACACCGTTGGACATCGTTGGACAACGTGGGACAACGTGGGACAACGTGGGACAACGTGGGACAACGTGGGACAACGTGGGACACCGTTGGACACCGTTGGACACCGTGGGACACCGTTGGACACCGCTGGACATCGTTGGACACCGTGGGACAACGTGGGACAACGTGGGACAACGTGGGACACCGTTGGACACCGTGGGACAACGTGGGACAACGTGGGACAACGTGGGACACCGTTGGACACCGTGGGACACCGTTGGACACCGTTGGACACCGTTGGACACCGTTGGACACCGTTGGACATCGTTGGACACCGTTTGACACCGTTGGACACCGTTGGACACCGTGGGACAACGTGGGACAACGTGGGACAACGTGGGACAACGTGGGACAACGTGGGACAACGTGGGACACCGTTGGACATCGTTGGACAACGTGGGACATCGTTGGACACCGTGGGACAACGTGGGACAACGTGGGACAACGTGGGACAACGTGGGACAACGTGGGACAACGTGGGACAACGTGGGACAACGTGGGACAACGTGGGACATCGTGGGACAACGTGGGACAACGTGGGACAACGTGGGACAACGTGGGACAACGTGGGACAACGTGGGACAACGTGGGACAACGTGGGACAACGTGGGACAACGTGGGACAACGTGGGATACCGTTGGGCATCGTTGGACACCGTGGGACAACGTGGGACAACGTGGGACAACGTGGGACAACGTGGGACAACATGGGACAACGTGGGACAACGTGGGACACCGTTGGACACCGTTGGACGACGTGGGACAACGTGGGACAACGTGGGACAACATGGGACAACGTGGGACAACGTGGGACACCGTTGGACACCGTGGGACACCGTTGGACAACGTGGGACAACGTGGGACAACGTGGGACAACGTTGGACACCGTGGGACACCGTTGGACACCGTTGGACATCGTTGGACACCGTGGGACAACGTGGGACAACGTGGGACAACGTGGGAAACCATGGAACAACGTGGGACAACGTGGGACAACGTGGGACAACGTGGGACAACGTGGGACACCGTTGGACATCGTTGGACACCGTGGGACAACGTGGGACAACGTGGGACAACGTGGGACAACGTGGGACAACGTGGGACAACGTGGGACAACGTGGGACAACGTGGGACAACGTGGGACAACGTAGGACAACGTGGGACAACGTGGGACACCGTTGGACATCGTTGGACAACGTGGGACATCGTGGGACAACGTGGGACAACGTGGGACAACGTGGGACAACGTGGGACACCGTTGGACACCGTTGGACACCGTTGGACATCGGTGGACATCGTGGGACAACGTGGGACAACGTGGGACAACGTGGGACATCGTTGGACAACGTGGGACAACGTGGGACAACGTGGGACACCGTTGGACACCGTGGGACAACGTGGGACAAAGTGGGACAACGTGGGACAACGTAGGACAACGTGGGACAACGTGGGACACCGTTGGACATCGTTGGACAACGTGGGACATCGTGGGACAACGTGGGACAACGTGGGACAACGTGGGACAACGTGGGACAACGTGGGACACCGTTGGACACCGTTGGACACCGTGGGACACCGTTGGACACCGTTGGACATCGTTGGACACCGTTGGACACCGTTGGACACCGTTGGACACCGTGGGACAACGTGGGACAACGTGGGACAACGTGGGACAACGTGGGACAACGTGGGACAACGTGGGACAACGTGGGACAACGTGGGACAACGTGGGAGAACGTAGGACAACGTGGGACAACGTGGGACACCGTTGGACATCGTTGGACAACGTGGGACATCGTGGGACAACGTGGGACAACGTGGGACAACGTGGGACAACGTGGGACACCGTTGGACACCGTTGGACATCGTTGGACACCGTTGGACATCGTTGGACATCGTTGGACACCGCTGGACACCGTGGGACAACGTGGGACAACGTGGGACAACGTGGGACAACGTGGGACAACATGGGACAACGTGGGACAACGTGGGACACCGTTGGACACCGTTGGACAACGTGGGACAACGTGGGACAACGTGGGACAACATGGGACAACGTGGGACAACGTGGGACACCGTTGGACACCGTGGGACACCGTTGGACAACGTGGGACAACGTGGGACAACGTGGGACAACGTTGGACACCGTGGGACACCGTTGGACACCGTTGGACATCGTTGGACACCGTGGGACAACGTGGGACAACGTGGGACAACGTGGGAAACCATGGAACAACGTGGGACAACGTGGGACAACGTGGGACAACGTGGGACAACGTGGGACACCGTTGGACATCGTTGGACACCGTGGGACAACGTGGGACAACGTGGGACAACGTGGGACAACGTGGGACAACGTGGGACAACGTGGGACAACGTGGGACAACGTGGGACAACGTGGGACAACGTGAGACAACGTGGGACAACGTGGGACATCGTGGGACAACGTGGGACAACGTGGGACAACGTGGGACAACGTGGGACACCGTTGGACATCGTTGGACACCGTTGGACATCGTTGGACACCGTGGGACACCGTTGGACACCGTTGGACATCGTTGGACACCGTTGGACACCGTTGGACACCGTTGGACACCGTGGGACAACGTGGGACAACGTTGGACACCGTGGGACACCGTTGGACACCGTTGGACAACGTGGGACAACGTGGGACAACGTGGGACAACGTGGGACAACGTGGGACAACGTGGGACACCGTTGGACAACGTGGGACACCGTTGGACATCGTTGGACACCGTTGGACATCGTTGGACACCGTGGGACAACGTGGGACAACGTGGGACAACGTGGGAAACAATGGAACAACGTGGGACAACGTGGGACAACGTGGGACAACGTGGGACAACGTGGGACACCGTTGGACATCGTTGGACACCGTGGGACAACGTGGGACAACGTGGGACACCGTTGGACACCGTTGGACATCGTTGGACACCGTTGGACACCGTGGGACAACGTGGGACAACGTGGGACAACGTGGGACAACGTGGGACACCGTTGGACACCGTTGGACATCGGTGGACATCGTGGGACAACGTGGGACAACGTGGGACAACGTGGGACATCGTTGGACAACGTGGGACAACGTGGGACAACGTGGGACACCGTTGGACACCGTGGGACAACGTGGGACAAAGTGGGACAACGTGGGACAACGTAGGACAACGTGGGACAACGTGGGACACCGTTGGACATCGTTGGACAACGTGGGACATCGTGGGACAACGTGGGACAACGTGGGACAACGTGGGACAACGTGGGACAACGTGGGACAACGTGGGACACCGTTGGACACCGTGGGACACCGTTGTACACCGTTGGACACCGTGGGACACCGTTGGACACCGCTGGACATCGTTGGACACCGTTGGACACCGTTGGACACCGTTGGACACCGTGGGACAACGTGGGACAACGTGGGACAACGTGGGACAACGTGGGACAACATGGGACAACGTGGGACAACGTGGGACAACGTGGGACAACGTGGGACAACGTGGGACAACGTAGGACAACGTGGGACAACGTGGGACAACGTGGGACAACGTGGGACACCGTTGGACACCGTGGGACACCCTTGGACACCGTTGGACATCGTTGGACACCGTGGGACAACGTGGGACAACGTGGGACAACGTGGGACAACGTGGGACAACGTGGGACACCGTTGGACATCGTTGGACACCGTGGGACAACGTGGGACAACGTGGGACAACGTGGGAAACCATGGAACAACGTGGGACAACGTGGGACAACGTGGGACAACGTGGGACAACGTGGGACACCGTTGGACACCGTTGGACATCGTTGGACATCGTTGGACATCGTGGGACACCGTTGGACATCGTTGGACACCGTTGGACATCGTTGGACACCGTGGGACAACGTGGGACAACGTGGGACAACGTGGGACACCGTTGGACATCGTTGGACACCGTTGGACATCGTTGGACATCGTTGGACACCGTTGGACACCGTGGGACAACGTGGGACAACGTGGGACAACGTGGGACAACGTGGGACAACATGGGACAACGTGGGACAACGTGGGACACCGTTGGACACCGTTGGACAACGTGGGACAACGTGGGACAACGTGGGACAACATGGGACAACGTGGGACAACGTGGGACACCGTTGGACACCGTGGGACACCGTTGGACAACGTGGGACAACGTGGGACAACGTGGGACAACGTTGGACACCGTGGGACACCGTTGGACACCGTTGGACATCGTTGGACACCGTGGGACAACGTGGGACAACGTGGGACAACGTGGGACAACGTGGGACACCGTTGGACATCGTTGGACACCGTGGGACAACGTGGGACAACGTGGGACAACGTGGGACAACGTGGGACAACGTGGGACAACGTGGGACAACGTGGGACAACGTGGGACAACGTGGGACAACGTGGGACAACGTGGGACAACGTGGGACAACGTGGGACAACGTGGGACAACGTAGGACAACGTGGGACAACGTGGGACACCGTTGGACATCGTTGGACAACGTGGGACATCGTGGGACAACGTGGGACAACGTGGGACAACGTGGGACAACGTGGGACACCGTTGGACACCGTTGGACATCGTTGGACACCGTTGGACATCGTTGGACATCGTTGGACACCGTTGGACACCGTGGGACAACGTGGGACAACGTGGGACAACGTGGGACAACGTGGGACAACATGGGACAACGTGGGACAACGTGGGACACCGTTGGACACCGTTGGACAACGTGGGACAACGTGGGACAACGTGGGACAACATGGGACAACGTGGGACAACGTGGGACACCGTTGGACACCGTGGGACACCGTTGGACAACGTGGGACAACGTGGGACAACGTGGGACAACGTTGGACACCGTGGGACACCGTTGGACACCGTTGGACATCGTTGGACACCGTGGGACAACGTGGGACAACGTGGGACAACGTGGGAAACCATGGGACAACGTGGGACAACGTGGGACAACGTGGGACAACGTGGGACAACGTGGGACACCGTTGGACATCGTTGGACACCGTGGGACAACGTGGGACAACGTGGGACAACGTGGGACAACGTGGGACAACGTGGGACAACGTGGGACAACGTGGGACAACGTGGGACAACGTGGGACAACGTAGGACAACGTGGGACAACGTGGGACACCGTTGGACATCGTTGGACAACGTGGGACATCGTGGGACAACGTGGGACAACGTGGGACAACGTGGGACAACGTGGGACACCGTTGGACACCGTTGGACACCGTTGGACATCGGTGGACATCGTGGGACAACGTGGGACAACGTGGGACAACGTGGGACATCGTTGGACAACGTGGGACAACGTGGGACAACGTGGGACACCGTTGGACACCGTGGGACAACGTGGGACAAAGTGGGACAACGTGGGACAACGTAGGACAACGTGGGACAACGTGGGACACCGTTGGACATCGTTGGACAACGTGGGACATCGTGGGACAACGTGGGACAACGTGGGACAACGTGGGACAACGTAGGACAACGTGGGACACCGTTGGACACCCTTGGACACCGTGGGACACCGTTGGACACCGTTGGACATCGTTGGACACCGTTGGACACCGTTGGACACCGTTGGACACCGTGGGACAACGTGGGACAACGTGGGACAACGTGGGACAACGTGGGACAACGTGGGACAACGTGGGACAACGTGGGACAACGTGGGACAACGTGGGAGAACGTAGGACAACGTGGGACAACGTGGGACACCGTTGGACATCGTTGGACAACGTGGGACATCGTGGGACAACGTGGGACAACGTGGGACAACGTGGGACAACGTGGGACACCGTTGGACACCGTTGGACATCGTTGGACACCGTTGGACATCGTTGGACATCGTTGGACACCGTTGGACACCGTGGGACAACGTGGGACAACGTGGGACAACGTGGGACAACGTGGGACAACATGGGACAACGTGGGACAACGTGGGACACCGTTGGACACCGTTGGACAACGTGGGACAACGTGGGACAACGTGGGACAACATGGGACAACGTGGGACAACGTGGGACACCGTTGGACACCGTGGGACACCGTTGGACAACGTGGGACAACGTGGGACAACGTGGGACAACGTTGGACACCGTGGGACACCGTTGGACACCGTTGGACATCGTTGGACACCGTGGGACAACGTGGGACAACGTGGGACAACGTGGGAAACCATGGAACAACGTGGGACAACGTGGGACAACGTGGGACATCGTTGGACAACGTGGGACAACGTGGGACAACGTGGGACACCGTTGGACACCGTGGGACAACGTGGGACAAAGTGGGACAACGTGGGACAACGTAGGACAACGTGGGACAACGTGGGACACCGTTGGACATCGTTGGACAACGTGGGACATCGTGGGACAACGTGGGACAACGTGGGACACCGTTGGACACCGTTGGACATCGTTGGACACCGTGGGACAACGTGGGACAACGTGGGACAACGTGGGAAACCATGGAACAACGTGGGACAACGTGGGACAACGTGGGACAACGTGGGACAACGTGGGACACCGTTGGACATCGTTGGACACCGTGGGACAACGTGGGACAACGTGGGACAACGTGGGACAACGTGGGACAACGTGGGACAACGTGGGACAACGTGGGACAACGTGGGACAACGTGGGACAACGTGGGACAACGTAGGACAACGTGGGACAACGTGGGACACCGTTGGACATCGTTGGACAACGTGGGACATCGTGGGACAACGTGGGACAACGTGGGACAACGTGGGACAACGTGGGACACCGTTGGACACCGTTGGACACCGTTGGACATCGGTGGACATCGTGGGACAACGTGGGACAACGTGGGACAACGTGGGACATCGTTGGACACCGTTGGACACCGTTGGACATCGGTGGACATCGTGGGACAACGTGGGACAACGTGGGACAACGTGGGACATCGTTGGACAACGTGGGACAACGTGGGACAACGTGGGACACCGTTGGACACCGTGGGACAACGTGGGACAAAGTGGGACAACGTGGGACAACGTGGGACAACGTGGGACACCGTTGGACATCGTTGGACACCGTTGGACACCGTGGGACACCGTTGGACACCGTTGGACATCGTTGGACACCGTTGGACACCGTTGGACACCGTTGGGACACCGTGGGACAACGTGGGACAACGTGGGACAACGTGGGACAACGTGGGACAACGTCGGGACAACGTGGGACAACGTGGGACAACGTGGGACAACGTAGGACAACGTGGGACAACGTGGGACCGTTGGACATCGTTGGACAACGTGGGACATCGTGGGACAACGTGGGACAACGTGGGACAACGTGGGACAACGTGGGACACCGTTGGACACCGTTGGACATCGTTGGACACCGTTGGACATCGTTGGACATCGTTGGACACCGTTGGACACCGTGGGACAACGTGGGACAACGTGGGACAACGTGGGACAACGTGGGACAACATGGGACAACGTGGGACAACGTGGGACACCGTTGGACACCGTTGGACAACGTGGGACAACGTGGGACAACGTGGGACAACATGGGACAACGTGGGACAACGTGGGACACCGTTGGACACCGTTGGACACCGTTGGACAACGTGGGACAACGTGGGACAACGTGGGACAACGTTGGACACCGTGGGACACCGTTGGACACCGTTGGACATCGTTGGACACCGTGGGACAACGTGGGACAACGTGGGACAACGTGGGAAACCATGGAACAACGTGGGACAACGTGGGACAACGTGGGACATCGTTGGACAACGTGGGACAACGTGGGACAACGTGGGACACCGTTGGACACCGTGGGACAACGTGGGACAAAGTGGGACAACGTGGGACAACGTAGGACAACGTGGGACAACGTGGGACACCGTTGGACATCGTTGGACAACGTGGGACATCGTGGGACAACGTGGGACAACGTGGGACACCGTTGGACACCGTTGGACATCGTTGGACACCGTGGGACAACGTGGGACAACGTGGGACAACGTGGGAAACCATGGAACAACGTGGGACAACGTGGGACAACGTGGGACAACGTGGGACAACGTGGGACACCGTTGGACATCGTTGGACACCGTGGGACAACGTGGGACAACGTGGGACAACGTGGGACAACGTGGGACAACGTGGGACAACGTGGGACAACGTGGGACAACGTGGGACAACGTGGGACAACGTAGGACAACGTGGGACAACGTGGGACACCGTTGGACATCGTTGGACAACGTGGGACATCGTGGGACAACGTGGGACAACGTGGGACAACGTGGGACAACGTGGGACACCGTTGGACACCGTTGGACACCGTTGGACATCGGTGGACATCGTGGGACAACGTGGGACAACGTGGGACAACGTGGGACATCGTTGGACACCGTTGGACACCGTTGGACATCGGTGGACATCGTGGGACAACGTGGGACAACGTGGGACAACGTGGGACATCGTTGGACAACGTGGGACAACGTGGGACAACGTGGGACACCGTTGGACACCGTGGGACAACGTGGGACAAAGTGGGACAACGTGGGACAACGTAGGACAACGTGGGACAACGTGGGACACCGTTGGACATCGTTGGACAACGTGGGACATCGTGGGACAACGTGGGACAACGTGGGACAACGTGGGACAACGTGGGACAACGTGGGACACCGTTGGACACCGTTGGACACCGTGGGACACCGTTGGACACCGTTGGACATCGTTGGACACCGTTGGACACCGTTGGACACCGTTGGACACCGTGGGACAACGTGGGACAACGTGGGACAACGTGGGACAACGTGGGACAACGTGGGACAACGTGGGACAACGTGGGACAACGTGGGACAACGTGGGACAACGTAGGACAACGTGGGACAACGTGGGACACCGTTGGACATCGTTGGACAACGTGGGACATCGTGGGACAACGTGGGACAACGTGGGACAACGTGGGACAACGTGGGACACCGTTGGACACCGTTGGACATCGTTGGACACCGTTGGACATCGTTGGACATCGTTGGACACCGTTGGACACCGTGGGACAACGTGGGACAACGTGGGACAACGTGGGACAACGTGGGACAACATGGGACAACGTGGGACAACGTGGGACACCGTTGGACATCGTTGGACATCGTTGGACAACGTGGGACATCGTGGGACAACGTGGGACAACGTGGGACAACGTGGGACAACGTGGGACACCGTTGGACAACGTGGGACAACGTGGGACAACGTGGGACAACGTGGGACAACGTGGGACAACGTGGGACAACGTGGGACAACGTGGGACAACGTGGGACACCGTTGGACACCGTGGGACAACGTGGGACAACGTGGGACAACGTGGGACAACGTGGGACAACGTGGGACAACGTGGGACAACGTGGGACAACGTGGGACAACGTGGGACACCGTTGGACACCGTGGGACAACGTGGGACAACGTGGGACAACGTGGGACAACGTGGGACAACGTGGGACAACGTGGGACAACGTGGGACAACGTGGGACAACGTGGGACAACGTGGGACACCGTTGGACACCGTGGGACACCGTTGGACACCGTTGGACATCGTTGGACACCGTGGGACAACGTGGGACAACGTGGGACAACGTGGGACAACGTGGGACAACGTGGGACAACGTGGGACAACGTGGGACAACGTGGGACAACGTGGGACAACGTGGGACAACGTGGGACATCGTGGGACAACATGGGACAACGTGGGACAACGTGGGACAACGTGGGACATCTTTGGACACCGTTGGACACCGTGGGACAACGTGGGACAACGTGGGACAACGTGGGACAACGTGGGACAACGTGGGACAACGTGGGACACCGTTGGACATCGTTGGACACCGTGGGACAACGTAGGACAACGTGGGACAACGTGGGACACCGTTGGACATCGTTGGACACCGTGGGACAACGTGGGACAACGTGGGACAACGTGGGACAACGTGGGATAACGTGGGACAACGTGGGACAACGTGGGACAACGTGGGACACCGTTGGACACCGTGGGACAACGTGGGACAACGTGGGACAACGTGGGACAACGTGGGACAACGTGGGACAACGTGGGACATCGTGGGACAACGTGGGACAACGTGGGACAATGTGGGACAACGGGGGACAACGTGGGACACCGTTGGACATCGTTGGACACCGTGGGACAACGTGGGACAACGTGGGACAACGTGGGACAACGTGGGACACCGTTGGACATCGTTGGACACCGTGGGACAACGTGGGACAACGTGGGACACCGTGGGACACCGTTGGACACCGTTGGACATCGTTGGACACCGTGGGACAACGTGGGACAACGTGGGACACCGTTGGACACCGTGGGACAACGTGGGACAACGTGGGACAACGTGGGACAACGTGGGACAACGTAGGACAACGTGGGACAACGTGGGACACCGTTGGACATCGTTGGACAACGTGGGACATCGTGGGACAACGTGGGACAACGTGGGACAACGTGGGACAACGTGGGACACCGTTGGACATCGTTGGACAACGTGGGACAACGTGGGACAACGTGGGACAACGTGGGACAACGTGGGACAACGTGGGACACCGTTGGACATCGTTGGACACCGTGGGACAACGTGGGACAACGTGGGACAACGTGGGACAACGTGGGACAACGTGGGACACCGTTGGACACCGTGGGACAACGTGGGACAACGTGGGACAACGTGGGACAACGTGGGACAACGTGGGACAACGTGGGACAACGTGGGACATCGTGGGACAACGTGGGACAACGTGGGACAACGTGGGACAACGTGGGACAACGTGGGACACCGTTGGACATCGTTGGACACCGTGGGACAACGTGGGACAACGTGGGACAACGTGGGACAACGTGGGACACCGTTGGACATCGTTGGACACCGTGGGACAACGTGGGACAACGTGGGACACCGTGGGACACCGTTGGACACCGTTGGACATCGTTGGACACCGTGGGACAACGTGGGACAACGTGGGACACCGTTGGACACCGCGGGACAACGTGGGACAACGTGGGACAACGTGGGACAACGTGGGACAACGTGGGACAACGTAGGACATCGTTGGACAACGTGGGACATCGTGGGACAACGTGGGACAACGTGGGACAACGTGGGACAACGTGGGACACCGTTGGACATCGTTGGACAACGTGGGACAACGTGGGACAACGTGGGACAACGTGGGACAACGTGGGACAACGTGGGACACCGTTGGACATCGTTGGACAACGTGGGACAACGTGGGACAACGTGGGACAACGTGGGACAACGTGGGACACCGTTGGACAGAGTTGGACATCGTTGGACACCGTTGGACACCGTGGGACAACGTGGGACAACGTGGGACAACGTGGGACAACGTGGGACAACGTGGGACACCGTTGGACACCGTGGGACAACGTGGGACAACGTGGGACAACGTGGGACAACGTGGGACAACGTGGGACAACGTGGGACAACGTGGGACATCGTGGGACAACGTGGGACAACGTGGGACAACGTGGGACAACGTGGGACAACGTGGGACACCGTTGGACATCGTTGGACACCGTGGGACAACGTGGGACAACGTGGGACAACGTGGGACAACGTGGGACACCGTTGGACATCGTTGGACACCGTGGGACAACGTGGGACACCGTTGGACATCGTTGGACACCGTGGGACAACGTGGGACAACGTGGGACAACGTGGGACAACGTGGGACAACGTGGGACAACGTGGGACAACGTGGGACAACGTGGGACAACGTGGGACAACGTAGGACAACGTGGGACAACGTCGGACACCGTTGGACATCGTTGGACAACGTGGGACATCGTGGGACAACGTGGGACAACGTGGGACAACGTGGGACAACGTGGGACACCGTTGGACATCGTTGGACACCGTGGGACAACGTGGGACAACGTGGGACAACGTGGGAAACCATGGAACAACTTGGGACAACGTGGGACAACGTGGGACATCGTTGGACAACGTGGGACAACGTGGGACAACGTGGGACACCGTTGGACACCGTGGGACAACGTGGGACAAAGTGGGACAACGTGGGACAACGTAGGACAACGTGGGACAACGTGGGACACCGTTGGACATCGTTGGACAACGTGGGACATCGTGGGACAACGTGGGACAACGTGGGACACCGTTGGACACCGTTGGACATCGTTGGACACCGTGGGACAACGTGGGACAACGTGGGACAACGTGGGAAACCATGGAACAACGTGGGACAACGTGGGACAACGTGGGACAACGTGGGACAACGTGGGACACCGTTGGACATCGTTGGACACCGTGGGACAACGTGGGACAACGTGGGACAACGTGGGACAACGTGGGACAACGTGGGACAACGTGGGACAACGTGGGACAACGTAGGACAACGTGGGACAACGTGGGACACCGTTGGACATCGTTGGACAACGTGGGACATCGTGGGACAACGTGGGACAACGTGGGACAACGTGGGACAACGTGGGACACCGTTGGACACCGTTGGACACCGTTGGACATCGGTGGACATCGTGGGACAACGTGGGACAACGTGGGACAACGTGGGACATCGTTGGACACCGTTGGACACCGTTGGACATCGGTGGACATCGTGGGACAACGTGGGACAACGTGGGACAACGTGGGACATCGTTGGACAACGTGGGACAACGTGGGACATCGTGGGACAACGTGGGACAACGTGGGACATCGTGGGACAACGTGGGACAACGTGGGACAACGTGGGACAACGTGGGACAACGTGGGACAACGTGGGACAACGTGGGACAACGTGGGACAACGTGGGACAACGTAGGACAACGTGGGACAACGTGGGACAACGTGGGACAACGTGGGACACCGTTGGACACCGTGGGACACCCTTGGACACCGTTGGACACCGTTGGACACCGTGGGACAACGTGGGACAACGTGGGACAACGTGGGAAACCATGGAACAACGTGGGACAACGTGGGACAACGTGGGACAACGTGGGACAACGTGGGACACCGTTGGACATCGTTGGACACCGTGGGACAACGTGGGACAACGTGGGACAACGTGGGACAACGTGGGACAACGTGGGACAACGTGGGACAACGTGGGACAACGTGGGACAACGTGGGACAACGTAGGACAACGTGGGACAACGTGGGACACCGTTGGACATCGTTGGACAACGTGGGACATCGTGGGACAACGTGGGACAACGTGGGACAACGTGGGACAACGTGGGACACCGTTGGACACCGTTGGACACCGTTGGACATCGGTGGACATCGTGGGACAACGTGGGACAACGTGGGACAACGTGGGACATCGTTGGACAACGTGGGACAACGTGGGACAACGTGGGACACCGTTGGACACCGTGGGACAACGTGGGACAAAGTGGGACAACGTGGGACAACGTGGGACAACGTGGGACAACGTGGGACACCGTTGGACATCGTTGGACAACGTGGGACATCGTGGGACAACGTGGGACAACGTGGGACAACGTGGGACAACGTGGGACAACGTGGGACACCGTTGGACACCGTTGGACACCGTGGGACACCGTTGGACACCGTTGGACATCGTTGGACACCGTTGGACACCGTTGGACACCGTTGGACACCGTGGGACAACGTGGGACAACGTGGGACAACGTGGGACAACGTGGGACAACGTGGGACAACGTGGGACAACGTGGGACAACGTGGGACAACGTGGGACAACGTAGGACAACGTGGGACAACGTGGGACACCGTTGGACATCGTTGGACAACGTGGGACATCGTGGGACAACGTGGGACAACGTGGGACAACGTGGGACAACGTGGGACACCGTTGGACACCGTTGGACATCGTTGGACACCGTTGGACATCGTTGGACATCGTTGGACACCGTTGGACACCGTGGGACAACGTGGGACAACGTGGGACAACGTGGGACAACGTGGGACAACATGGGACAACGTGGGACAACGTGGGACACCGTTGGACACCGTTGGACAACGTGGGACAACGTGGGACAACGTGGGACAACATGGGACAACGTGGGACAACGTGGGACACCGTTGGACACCGTGGGACACCGTTGGACAACGTGGGACAACGTGGGACAACGTGGGACAACGTTGGACACCGTGGGACACCGTTGGACACCGTTGGACATCGTTGGACACCGTGGGACAACGTGGGACAACGTGGGACAACGTGGGAAACCATGGAACAACGTGGGACAACGTGGGACAACGTGGGACAACGTGGGACAACGTGGGACACCGTTGGACATCGTTGGACACCGTGGGACAACGTGGGACAACGTGGGACAACGTGGGACAACGTGGGACAACGTGGGACAACGTGGGACAACGTGGGACAACGTGGGACAACGTGGGACAACGTGAGACAACGTGGGACAACGTGGGACATCGTGGGACAACGTGGGACAACGTGGGACAACGTGGGACAACGTGGGACACCGTTGGACATCGTTGAACACCGTTGGACATCGTTGGACACCGTGGGACACCGTTGGACACCGTTGGACATCGTTGGACACCGTTGGACACCGTTGGACACCGTTGGACACCGTGGGACAACGTGGGACAACGTTGGACACCGTGGGACACCGTTGGACACCGTTGGACAACGTGGGACAACGTGGGACAACGTGGGACAACGTGGGACAACGTGGGACACCGTTGGACAACGTGGGACACCGTTGGACATCGTTGGACACCGTGGGACAACGTGGGACAACGTGGGACAACGTGGGACAACGTGGGACACCGTTGGACACCGTTGGACACCTTTGGACACCGTTGGACATCGTTGGACATCGTTGGACATCGTGGGACACCGTTGGACATCGTTGGACACCGTTGGACATCGTTGGACACCGTGGGACAACGTGGGACAACGTGGGACAACGTGGGACACCGTTGGACATCGTTGGGCACCGTTGGACATCGTTGGACACCGTGGGACACCGTTGGACACCGTTGGACACCGTTGGACATCGGTGGACATCGTGGGACAACGTGGGACAACGTGGGACAACGTGGGACATCGTTGGACAACGTGGGACAACGTGGGACAACGTGGGACACCGTTGGACACCGTGGGACAACGTGGGACAAAGTGGGACAACGTGGGACAACGTAGGACAACGTGGGACAACGTGGGACACCGTTGGACATCGTTGGACAACGTGGGACATCGTGGGACAACGTGGGACAACGTGGGACAACGTGGGACAACGTGGGACAACGTGGGACAACGTGGGACACCGTTGGACACCGTGGGACACCGTTGTACACCGTTGGACACCGTGGGACACCGTTGGACACCGTTGGACATCGTTGGACACCGTTGGACACCGTTGGACACCGTTGGACACCGTGGGACAACGTGGGACAACGTGGGACAACGTGGGACAACGTGGGACAACGTGGGACAACGTGGGACAACGTGGGACAACGTGGGACAACGTGGGACAACGTGGGACAACGTAGGACAACGTGGGACAACGTGGGACACCGTTGGACACCGTGGGACACCGTTGGACAACGTGGGACAACGTGGGACAACGTGGGACAACGTTGGACACCGTGGGACACCGTTGGACACCGTTGGACATCGTTGGACACCGTGGGACAACGTGGGACAACGTGGGACAACGTGGGAAACCATGGAACAACGTGGGACAACGTGGGACAACGTGGGACAACGTGGGACAACGTGGGACACCGTTGGACATCGTTGGACACCGTGGGACAACGTGGGACAACGTGGGACAACGTGGGACAACGTGGGACAACGTGGGACAACGTGGGACAACGTGGGACAACGTGGGACAACGTGGGACAACGTAGGACAACGTGGGACAACGTGGGACACCGTTGGACATCGTTGGACAACGTGGGACATCGTGGGACAACGTGGGACAACGTGGGACAACGTGGGACAACGTGGGACACCGTTGGACACCGTTGGACACCGTTGGACATCGGTGGACATCGTGGGACAACGTGGGACAACGTGGGACAACGTGGGACATCGTTGGACAACGTGGGACAACGTGGGACAACGTGGGACACCGTTGGACACCGTGGGACAACGTGGGACAAAGTGGGACAACGTGGGACAACGTAGGACAACGTGGGACAACGTGGGACACCGTTGGACATCGTTGGACAACGTGGGACATCGTGGGACAACGTGGGACAACGTGGGACAACGTGGGACAACGTGGGACAACGTGGGACACCGTTGGACACCGTTGGACACCGTGGGACACCGTTGGACACCGTTGGACATCGTTGGACACCGTTGGACACAGTTGGACACCGTTGGACAACGTGGGACAACGTGGGACAACGTGGGACAACGTTGGACACCGTGGGACACCGTTGGACACCGTTGGACATCGTTGGACACCGTGGGACAACGTGGGACAACGTGGGACAACGTGGGAAACCATGGAACAACGTGGGACAACGTGGGACAACGTGGGACAACGTGGGACAACGTGGGACACCGTTGGACATCGTTGGACACCGTGGGACAACGTGGGACAACGTGGGACAACGTGGGACAACGTGGGACAACGTGGGACAACGTGGGACAACGTGGGACAACGTGGGACAACGTGGGACAACGTAGGACAACGTGGGACAACGTGGGACACCGTTGGACATCGTTGGACAACGTGGGACATCGTGGGACAACGTGGGACAACGTGGGACAACGTGGGACAACGTGGGACACCGTTGGACACCGTTGGACACCGTTGGACATCGGTGGACATCGTGGGACAACGTGGGACAACGTGGGACAACGTGGGACATCGTTGGACAACGTGGGACAACGTGGGACAACGTGGGACAACGTTGGACACCGTGGGACAACGTGGGACAAAGTGGGACAACGTGGGACAACGTAGGACAACGTGGGACAACGTGGGACACCGTTGGACATCGTTGGACAACGTGGGACATCGTGGGACAACGTGGGACAACGTGGGACAACGTGGGACAACGTGGGACAACGTGGGACACCGTTGGACACCGTTGGACACCGTGGGACACCGTTGGACACCGTTGGACATCGTTGGACACCGTTGGACACAGTTGGACACCGTTGGACACCGTGGGACAACGTGGGACAACGTGGGACAACGTGGGACAACGTGGGACAACGTGGGACAACGTGGGACAACGTGGGACAACGTGGGACAACGTGGGACAACGTAGGACACCGTTGGACATCGTTGGACACCGTTGGACATCGTTGGACACCGTGGGACACCGTTGGACACCGTTGGACATCGTTGGACAACGTGGGACAACGTGGGACAACGTGGGACAACGTGGGACAACGTGGGACAACGTGGGACAACGTGGGACAACGTGGGACAACGTGGGACAACGTGGGACAACGTGGGACAACGTGGGACAACGTGGGACACCGTTGGACAACGTGGGACACCGTTGGACATCGTTGGACACCGTGGGACAACGTGGGACAACGTGGGACAACGTGGGACAACGTGGGACACCGTTGGACACCGTTGGACACCGTTGGACACCGTTGGACATCGTTGGACATCGTTGGACATCGTGGGACACCGTTGGACATCGTTGGACACCGTTGGACATCGTTGGACACCGTGGGACAACGTGGGACAACGTGGGACAACGTGGGACACCGTTGGACATCGTTGGACACCGTTGGACATCGTTGGACACCGTGGGACACCGTTGGACACCGTTGGACACCGTTGGACATCGGTGGACATCGTGGGACAACGTGGGACAACGTGGGACAACGTGGGACATCGTTGGACAACGTGGGACAACGTGGGACAACGTGGGACACCGTTGGACACCGTGGGACAACGTGGGACAAAGTGGGACAACGTGGGACAACGTAGGACAACGTGGGACAACGTGGGACACCGTTGGACATCGTTGGACAACGTGGGACATCGTGGGACAACGTGGGACAACGTGGGACAACGTGGGACAACGTGGGACAACGTGGGACAACGTGGGACACCGTTGGACACCGTGGGACACCGTTGTACACCGTTGGACACCGTGGGACACCGTTGGACACCGTTGGACATCGTTGGACACCGTTGGACACCGTTGGACACCGTTGGACACCGTGGGACAACGTGGGACAACGTGGGACAACGTGGGACAACGTGGGACAACGTGGGACAACGTGGGACAACGTAGGACAACGTGGGACAACGTGGGACACCGTTGGACATCGTTGGACAACGTGGGACATCGTGGGACAACGTGGGACAACGTGGGACAACGTGGGACAACGTGGGACACCGTTGGACACCGTGGGACACCGTTGGACACCGTTGGACACCGTGGGACACCGTTGGACACCGCTGGACATCGTTGGACACCGTGGGACAACGTGGGACAACGTGGGACAACGTGGGACAACGTGGGACAACGTGGGACAACGTGGGACAACGTGGGACAACGTGGGACAACGTGGGACAACGTGGGACACCGTTGGACATCGTTGGACACCGTGGGACAACGTGGGACAACGTGGGACAACGTGGGACACCGTTGGACACCGTTGGACATCGTTGGACATCATTGGACATCGTGGGACACCGTTGGACATCGTTGGACATCGTTGGACACCGTTGGACATCGTTGGACATCGTTGGACATCGTTGGACACCGTTGGACACCGTTGGACACCGTTGGACATCGTTGGACATCGTTGGACATCGTGGGACACCGTTGGACATCGTTGGACACCGTTGGACATCGTTGGACACCGTGGGACAACGTGGGACAACGTGGGACAACGTGGGACACCGTTCGACATCGTTGGACACCGTTGGACATCGTTGGACATCGTGGGACACCGTTGGACATCGTTGGACACCGTTGGACATCGTTGGACACCGTTGGACATCGTTGGACACCGTGGGACAACGTGGGACAACGTGGGACAACGTGGGACACCGTTGGACATCGTTGGACACCGTTGGACATCGTTGGACACCGTGGGACACCGTTGGACACCGTTGGACACCGTTGGACATCGGTGGACATCGTGGGACACCGTTGGACACCGTTGGACATCGTTGGACACCGTTGGACACCGTTGGACACCGTGGGACAACGTGGGACAACGTGGGACAACGTGGGACAACATGGGACAACGTGGGACAACGTGGGACAACGTGGGACAACGTGGGACACCGTTGGACATCGCTGGACACCGTGGGACAACGTGGGACAACGTGGGACACCGTTGGACACCGTTGGACATCGTTGGACATCGTTGGACACCGTTGGACACCGTTGGACACCGTTGGACACCGTGGGACAACGTGGGACAACGTGGGACAACGTGGGACAACGTGGGACAACGTGGGACAACGTGGGACAACGTGGGACAACGTGGGACAACGTGGGACAACGTGGGACAACGTGGGACAACGTGGGACACCGTTGGACAACGTGGGACACCGTTGGACATCGTTGGACACCGTGGGACAACGTGGGACAACGTGGGACAACGTGGGACACCGTTGGACACCGTTGGACATCGTTGGACATCGTTGGACATCGTGGGACACCGTTGGACATCGTTGGACACCGTTGGACATCGTTGGACACCGTGGGACAACGTGGGACAACGTGGGACAACGTGGGACACCGTTGGACATCGTTGGACACCGTTGGACATCGTTGGACACCGTGGGACACCGTTGGACACCGTTGGACACCGTTGGACATCGTTGGACACCGTTGGACACCGTGGGACAACGTGGGACAACGTGGGACAACGTGGGACAACGTGGGACAACGTGGGACAACGTGGGACAACGTGGGACATCGTTGGACAACGTGGGACAACGTGGGACAACGTGGGACACCGTTGGACACCGTGGGACAACGTGGGACAACGTGGGACAACGTGGGACAACGTAGGACAACGTGGGACAACGTGGGACACCGTTGGACATCGTTGGACACCGTTGGACACCGTTGGACACCGTTGGACATCGGTGGACATCGTGGGACACCGTTGGACACCGTTGGACATCGTTGGACATCGTTGGACACCGTTGGACACCGTTGGACACCGTTGGACACCGTGGGACAACGTGGGACAACGTGGGACAGCGTGGGACAACGTGGGACAACGTGGGACACCGTTGGACAACGTGGGACACCGTTGGACATCGTTGGACACCGTGGGACACCGTTGGACATCGTTGGACAACGTTGGACATCGTTGGACACCGTTGGACATCGTTGGACACCGTGGGACAACGTGGGACAACGTGGGACAACGTGGGACACCGTTGGACATCGTTGGACACCGTTGGACATCGTTGGACACCGTGGGACACCGTTGGACACCGTTGGACACCGTTGGACATCGGTGGACATCGTGGGACACCGTTGGACACCGTTGGACATCGTTGGACACCGTTGGACACCGTGGGACAACGTGGGACAACGTGGGACAACGTGGGACAACGTGGGACAACGTGGGACAACATGGGACAACGTGGGACAACGTGGGACACCGTTGGACACCGTGGGACACCGTTGGACAACGTGGGACAACGTGGGACAACGTGGGACAACGTGGGACAACGTGGGACACCGTTGGACACCGTGGGACACCGTTGGACACCGTTGGACATCGTTGGACACCGTGGGACAACGTGGGACAACGTGGGACAACGTGGGAAACCATGGAACAACGTGGGACAACGTGGGACAACGTGGGACAACGTGGGACAACGTGGGACACCGTTGGACATCGTTGGACACCGTGGGACAACGTGGGACAACGTGGGACACCGTTGGACACCGTTGGACATCGTTGGACATTGTTGGACATCGTGGGACACCGTTGGACATCGTTGGACATCGTTGGACACCGTTGGACACCGTTGGACAACGTTGGACACCGTGGGACAACGTGGGACAACGTGGGACAACGTGGGACAACGTGGGACAACGTGGGACAACGTGGGACACCGTTGGACATCGTTGGACACCGTGGGACAACGTGGGACAACGTGGGACAACGTGGGACACCGTTGGACACCGTTGGACATCGTTGGACATCGTTGGACATCGTGGGACACCGTTGGACATCGTTGGACATCGTTGGACACCGTTGGACACCGTTGGACACCGTTGGACACCGTTGGACACCGTTGGACACCGTTGGACACCGTTGGACATCGTTGGACATCGTTGGACACCGTTGGACATCGTTGGACACCGTGGGACACCGTTGGACACCGTTGGACATCGTTGGACACCGTGGGACAACGTGGGACAACGTGGGAAACCATGGAACAACGTGGGACAACGTGGGACAACGTGGGACAACGTGGGACAACGTGGGACACCGTTGGACATCGTTGGACACCGTGGGACAACGTGGGACAACGTGGGACAACGTGGGACAACGTGGGACAACGTGGGACAACGTGGGACAACGTGGGACAACGTGGGACAACGTGGGACACCGTTGGACATCGTTGGACACCGTGGGACAACGTGGGACAACGTGGGACACCGTTGGACACCGTTGGACATCGTTGGACATCGTTGGACATCGTGGGACACCGTTGGACATCGTTGGACATCGTTGGACACCGTTGGACATCGTTGGACATCGTTGGACATCGTTGGACACCGTTGGACACCGTTGGACACCGTTGGACACCGTTGGACACCGTTGGACACCGTTGGACATCGGTGGACATCGTGGGACACCGTTGGACACCGTTGGACATCGTTGGACATCGTTGGACACCGTTGGACACCGTTGGACACCGTTGGACACCGTGGGACAACGTGGGACAACGTGGGACAACGTGGGACAACGTGGGACAACGTGGGACAACGTGGGACAACGTGGGACACCGTTGGACAACGTGGGACACCGTTGGACATCGTTGGACACCGTGGGACAACGTGGGACAACGTGGGACAACGTGGGACACCGTTGGACACCGTTGGACATCGTTGGACATCGTTGGACATCGTGGGACACCGTTGGACATCGTTGGACACCGTTGGACATCGTTGGACACCGTGGGACAACGTGGGACAACGTGGGACAACGTGGGACACCGTTGGACATCGTTGGACACCGTTGGACATCGTTGGACACCGTGGGACACCGTTGGACACCGTTGGACACCGTTGGACATCGGTGGACATCGTGGGACACCGTTGGACACCGTTGGACATCGTTGGACACCGTTGGACACCGTGGGACAACGTGGGACAACGTGGGACAACGTGGGACAACGTGGGACAACATGGGACAACGTGGGACAACGTGGGACACCGTTGGACACCGTGGGACACCGTTGGACAACGTGGGACAACGTGGGACAACGTGGGACAACGTGGGACACCGTTGGACACCGTGGGACACCGTTGGACACCGTTGGACATCGTTGGACACCGTGGGACAACGTGGGACAACGTGGGACGCCGTTGGACACCGTTGGACATCGTTGGACATCGTTGGACACCGTTGGACACCGTTGGACACCGTTGGACACCGTTGGACACCGTTGGACATCGGTGGACATCGTGGGACACCGTTGGACACCGTTGGAAATCGTTGGACATCGTTGGACACCGTTGGACACCGTTGGACACCGTTGGACACCGTTGGACACCGTGGGACAACGTGGGACACCGTTGGACACCGTGGGACACCGTTGGACACCGTTGGACACCGTTGGACACCGTGGGACAACGTGGGACAACGTGGGAAACCATGGAACAACGTGGGACAACGTGGGACAACGTGGGACAACGTGGGACAACGTGGGACACCGTTGGACACCGTTGGACATCGTTGGACATCGTTGGACACCGTTGGACACCGTTGGACACCGTTGGACACCGTGGGACAACGTGGGAAAACGTGGGACAACGTGGGACAACGTGGGACAACGTGGGACAACGTGGGACAACGTGGGACAACGTGGGACAACGTGGGACAACGTGGGACAACGTGGGACAACGTGGGACATCGTGGGACAACGTGGGACAACGTGGGACAACGTGGGACAACGTGGGACAACGTGGGACACCGTTGCACAACGTGGGACATCGTTGGACATCGTTGGACATCGTTGGACACCGTTGGACACCGTTGGACACCGTTGGACACCGTTGGACACCGTTGGACATCGGTGGACATCGTGGGACACCGTTGGACACCGTTGGACATCGTTGGACACCGTTGGACACTGTGGGACACCGTTGGACACCGTTGGACATCGTTGGACACCGTTGGACACCGTGGGACAACGTGGGAAAACGTGGGACAACGTGGGACAACGTGGGACAACGTGGGACAACGTGGGACAACGTGGGACAACGTGGGACAACGTGGGACATCGTGGGACAACGTGGGACAACGTGGGACAACGTGGGACAACGTGGGACAACGTGGGACACCGTTGGACAACGTGGGACACCGTTGGATATCGTTGGACACCGTGGGACAACGTGGGACAACGTGGGACAACGTGGGACAACGTGGGACACCGTTGGACACCGTTGGACATCGTTGGACATCGTTGAACATCGTGGGACACCGTTGGACATCGTTGGACACCGTTGGACATCGTTGGACACCGTGGGACAACGTGGGACAACGTGGGAAACCATGGAACAACGTGGGACAACGTGGGACAACGTGGGACAACGTGGGACAACGTGGGACACCGTTGGACACCGTTGGACATCGTTGGACATCGTTGGACACCGTTGGACACCGTTGGACACCGTTGGACACCGTGGGACAACGTGGGAAAACGTGGGACAACGTGGGACAACGTGGGACAACGTGGGACAACGTGGGACAACGTGGGACAACGTGGGACAACGTGGGACAACGTGGGACAACGTGGGACAACGTGGGACAACGTGGGACAACGTGGGACAACGTGGGACACCGTTGGACACCGTGGGACACCGTTGGACAACGTGGGACAACGTGGGACAACGTGGGACAACGTGGGACAACGTGGGACACCGTTGGACACCGTGGGACACCGTTGGACATCGTTGGACACCGTGGGACAACGTGGGACAACGTGGGACAACGTGGGAAACCATGGAACAACGTGGGACAACGTGGGACAACGTGGGACAACGTGGGACACCGTTGGACATCGTTGGACAACTTGGGACATCGTGGGACAACGTGGGACAACGTGGGACAACGTGGGACAACGTGGGACAACGTGGAACACCGTTGGACACCGTGGGACACCGTTGGACACCGTTGGACATCGTTGGACACCGTGGGACAACGTGGGACAACGTGGGACAACGTGGGAAACCATGGAACAACGTGGGACACCGTTGGACACCGTGGGACAACGTGGGACAACGTGGGACAACGTGGGACAACGTGGGACAACGTAGGACAACGTGGGATAACGTGGGACACCGTTGGACAACGTGGGACATCGTGGGACAACGTGGGACACCGTGGGACAACGTGGGACAACGTGGGACACCGTTGGACACCGTGGGACACCGTTGGACACCGTTGGACACCGTGGGACACCGTTGGACACCGTTGGACATCGTTGGACACCGTTGGACACCGTGGGACAACGTGGGACAACGTGGGACAACGTGGGACAACGTGGGACAACATGGGACAACGTGGGACAACGTGGGACAACGTGGGACAACGTGGGACAACGTGGGACAACGTGGGACAACGTGGGACACCGTTGGACACCGTGGGACACCGTTGGACACCGTTGGACATCGTTGGACACCGTGGGACAACGTGGGACAACGTGGGAAACCATGGAACAACGTGGGACAACGTGGGACAACGTGGGACAATGTGGGACAACGTGGGACAACGTGGGACAACGTGGGACAACGTGGGACACCGTTGGACACCGTGGGACAACGTGGGACACCGTTGGACACCGTTGGACATCGTTGGACATCGTTGGACATCGTGGGACACCGTTGGACATCGTTGGACACCGTTGGACATCGTTGGACACCGTGGGACAACGTGGGACAACGTGGGACAACGTGGGACACCGTTGGACATCGTTGGACACCGTTGGACATCGTTGGACACCGTGGGACACCGTTGGACACCGTTGGACACCGTTGGACATCGTTGGACACCGTTGGACACCGTGGGACAACGTGGGACAACGTGGGACAACGTGGGACAACGTGGGACAACGTGGGACAACGTGGGACAACGTGGGACATCGTTGGACAACGTGGGACAACGTGGGACAACGTGGGACACCGTTGGACACCGTGGGACAACGTGGGACAACGTGGGACAACGTGGGACAACGTAGGACAACGTGGGACAACGTGGGACACCGTTGGACATCGTTGGACACCGTTGGACACCGTTGGACACCGTTGGACATCGGTGGACATCGTGGGACACCGTTGGACACCGTTGGACATCGTTGGACATCGTTGGACACCGTTGGACACCGTTGGACACCGTTGGACACCGTGGGACAACGTGGGACAACGTGGGACAGCGTGGGACAACGTGGGACAACGTGGGACACCGTTGGACAACGTGGGACACCGTTGGACATCGTTGGACACCGTGGGACACCGTTGGACATCGTTGGACAACGTTGGACATCGTTGGACACCGTTGGACATCGTTGGACACCGTGGGACAACGTGGGACAACGTGGGACAACGTGGGACACCGTTGGACATCGTTGGACACCGTTGGACATCGTTGGACACCGTGGGACACCGTTGGACACCGTTGGACACCGTTGGACATCGGTGGACATCGTGGGACACCGTTGGACACCGTTGGACATCGTTGGACACCGTTGGACACCGTGGGACAACGTGGGACAACGTGGGACAACGTGGGACAACGTGGGACAACGTGGGACAACATGGGACAACGTGGGACAACGTGGGACACCGTTGGACACCGTGGGACACCGTTGGACAACGTGGGACAACGTGGGACAACGTGGGACAACGTGGGACAACGTGGGACACCGTTGGACACCATGGGACACCGTTGGACACCGTTGGACATCGTTGGACACCGTGGGACAACGTGGGACAACGTGGGACAACGTGGGAAACCATGGAACAACGTGGGACAACGTGGGACAACGTGGGACAACGTGGGACAACGTGGGACACCGTTGGACATCGTTGGACACCGTGGGACAACGTGGGACAACGTGGGACACCGTTGGACACCGTTGGACATCGTTGGACATTGTTGGACATCGTGGGACACCGTTGGACATCGTTGGACATCGTTGGACACCGTTGGACACCGTTGGACAACGTTGGACACCGTGGGACAACGTGGGACAACGTGGGACAACGTGGGACAACGTGGGACAACGTGGGACAACGTGGGACACCGTTGGACATCGTTGGACACCGTGGGACAACGTGGGACAACGTGGGACAACGTGGGACACCGTTGGACACCGTTGGACATCGTTGGACATCGTTGGACATCGTGGGACACCGTTGGACATCGTTGGACATCGTTGGACACCGTTGGACACCGTTGGACACCGTTGGACACCGTTGGACACCGTTGGACACCGTTGGACACCGTTGGACATCGTTGGACATCGTTGGACACCGTTGGACATCGTTGGACACCGTGGGACACCGTTGGACACCGTTGGACATCGTTGGACACCGTGGGACAACGTGGGACAACGTGGGAAACCATGGAACAACGTGGGACAACGTGGGACAACGTGGGACAACGTGGGACAACGTGGGACACCGTTGGACATCGTTGGACACCGTGGGACAACGTGGGACAACGTGGGACAACGTGGGACAACGTGGGACAACGTGGGACAACGTGGGACAACGTGGGACAACGTGGGACAACGTGGGACACCGTTGGACATCGTTGGACACCGTGGGACAACGTGGGACAACGTGGGACACCGTTGGACACCGTTGGACATCGTTGGACATCGTTGGACATCGTGGGACACCGTTGGACATCGTTGGACATCGTTGGACACCGTTGGACATCGTTGGACATCGTTGGACATCGTTGGACACCGTTGGACACCGTTGGACACCGTTGGACACCGTTGGACACCGTTGGACACCGTTGGACATCGGTGGACATCGTGGGACACCGTTGGACACCGTTGGACATCGTTGGACATCGTTGGACACCGTTGGACACCGTTGGACACCGTTGGACACCGTGGGACAACGTGGGACAACGTGGGACAACGTGGGACAACGTGGGACAACGTGGGACAACGTGGGACAACGTGGGACACCGTTGGACAACGTGGGACACCGTTGGACATCGTTGGACACCGTGGGACAACGTGGGACAACGTGGGACAACGTGGGACACCGTTGGACACCGTTGGACATCGTTGGACATCGTTGGACATCGTGGGACACCGTTGGACATCGTTGGACACCGTTGGACATCGTTGGACACCGTGGGACAACGTGGGACAACGTGGGACAACGTGGGACACCGTTGGACATCGTTGGACACCGTTGGACATCGTTGGACACCGTGGGACACCGTTGGACACCGTTGGACACCGTTGGACATCGGTGGACATCGTGGGACACCGTTGGACACCGTTGGACATCGTTGGACACCGTTGGACACCGTGGGACAACGTGGGACAACGTGGGACAACGTGGGACAACGTGGGACAACATGGGACAACGTGGGACAACGTGGGACACCGTTGGACACCGTGGGACACCGTTGGACAACGTGGGACAACGTGGGACAACGTGGGACAACGTGGGACACCGTTGGACACCGTGGGACACCGTTGGACACCGTTGGACATCGTTGGACACCGTGGGACAACGTGGGACAACGTGGGACGCCGTTGGACACCGTTGGACATCGTTGGACATCGTTGGACACCGTTGGACACCGTTGGACACCGTTGGACACCGTTGGACACCGTTGGACATCGGTGGACATCGTGGGACACCGTTGGACACCGTTGGAAATCGTTGGACATCGTTGGACACCGTTGGACACCGTTGGACACCGTTGGACACCGTTGGACACCGTGGGACAACGTGGGACACCGTTGGACACCGTGGGACACCGTTGGACACCGTTGGACATCGTTGGACACCGTGGGACAACGTGGGACAACGTGGGAAACCATGGAACAACGTGGGACAACGTGGGACAACGTGGGACAACGTGGGACAACGTGGGACACCGTTGGACACCGTTGGACATCGTTGGACATCGTTGGACACCGTTGGACACCGTTGGACACCGTTGGACACCGTGGGACAACGTGGGAAAACGTGGGACAACGTGGGACAACGTGGGACAACGTGGGACAACGTGGGACAACGTGGGACAACGTGGGACAACGTGGGACAACGTGGGACAACGTGGGACAACGTGGGACATCGTGGGACAACGTGGGACAACGTGGGACAACGTGGGACAACGTGGGACAACGTGGGACACCGTTGCACAACGTGGGACATCGTTGGACATCGTTGGACATCGTTGGACACCGTTGGACACCGTTGGACACCGTTGGACACCGTTGGACACCGTTGGACATCGGTGGACATCGTGGGACACCGTTGGACACCGTTGGACATCGTTGGACACCGTTGGACACTGTGGGACACCGTTGGACACCGTTGGACATCGTTGGACACCGTTGGACACCGTGGGACAACGTGGGAAAACGTGGGACAACGTGGGACAACGTGGGACAACGTGGGACAACGTGGGACAACGTGGGACAACGTGGGACAACGTGGGACATCGTGGGACAACGTGGGACAACGTGGGACAACGTGGGACAACGTGGGACAACGTGGGACACCGTTGGACAACGTGGGACACCGTTGGATATCGTTGGACACCGTGGGACAACGTGGGACAACGTGGGACAACGTGGGACAACGTGGGACACCGTTGGACACCGTTGGACATCGTTGGACATCGTTGAACATCGTGGGACACCGTTGGACATCGTTGGACACCGTTGGACATCGTTGGACACCGTGGGACAACGTGGGACAACGTGGGAAACCATGGAACAACGTGGGACAACGTGGGACAACGTGGGACAACGTGGGACAACGTGGGACAACGTGGGACAACGTGGGACATCGTGGGACAACGTGGGACAACGTGGGACAACGTGGGACAACGTGGGACAACGTGGGACACCGTTGGACAACGTGGGACACCGTTGGATATCGTTGGACACCGTGGGACAACGTGGGACAACGTGGGACAACGTGGGACAACGTGGGACACCGTTGGACACCGTTGGACATCGTTGGACATCGTTGAACATCGTGGGACACCGTTGGACATCGTTGGACACCGTTGGACATCGTTGGACACCGTGGGACAACGTGGGACAACGTGGGACAACGTGGGACACCGTTGGACATCGTTGGACACCGTTGGACATCGTTGGACACCGTGGGACACCGTTGGACACCGTTGGACACCGTTGGACATCGGTGGACATCGTGGGACACCGTTGGACACCGTTGGACATCGTTGGACACCGTTGGACACCGTGGGACAACGTGGGACAACGTGGGACAACGTGGGACAACGTGGGACAACGTGGGACAACGTGGGACATCGTTGGACAACGTGGGACAACGTGGGACAACGTGGGACACCGTTGGACACCGTGGGACAACGTGGGACAACGTGGGACAACGTGGGACAACGTAGGACAACGTGGGACAACGTGGGACACCGTTGGACATCGTTGGACAACGTGGGACATCGTGGGACAACGTGGGACACCGTGGGACAACGTGGGACAACGTGGGACACCGTTGGACACCGTGGGACACCGTTGGACACCGTTGGACACCGTGGGACACCGTTGGACACCGTTGGACATCGTTGGACACCGTTGGACACCGTGGGACAACGTGGGACAACGTGGGACAACGTGGGACAACGTGGGACAACATGGGACAACGTGGGACAACGTGGGACAACGTGGGACAACGTGGGACAACGTGGGACAACGTGGGACAACGTGGGACACCGTTGGACACCGTGGGACACCGTTGGACACCGTTGGACATCGTTGGACACCGTGGGACAACGTGGGACAACGTGGGAAACCATGGAACAACGTGGGACAACGTGGGACAACGTGGGACAACGTGGGACAACGTGGGACAACGTGGGACAACGTGGGACAACGTGGGACACCGTTGGACACCGTGGGACACCGTTGGACAACGTGGGACAACGTGGGACAACGTGGGACAACGTGGGACAACGTGGGACACCGTTGGACATCGGTGGACATCGTGGGACACCGTTGGACATCGGTGGACATCGTGGGACACCGTTGGACACCGTTGGACATCGTTGGACACCGTTGGACACCGTGGGACAACGTGGGACAACGTTGGACAACGTGGGACAACGTGGGACAACGTGGGACAACGTGGGACAACGTGGGACACCGTTGGACACCGTGGGACACCGTTGGACAACGTGGGACAACGTGGGACAACGTGGGACAACGTGGGACAACGTGGGACAACGTGGGACAACGTGGGACAACGTGGGACAACGTGGGACAACGTGGGACAACGTGGGACAACGTGGGACATCGTGGGACAACGTGGGACAACGTGGGACAACGTGGGACAACGTGGGACAACGTGGGACACCGTTGCACAACGTGGGACATCGTTGGACATCGTTGGACATCGTTGGACACCGTTGGACACCGTTGGACACCGTTGGACACCGTTGGACACCGTTGGACATCGGTGGACATCGTGGGACACCGTTGGACACCGTTGGACATCGTTGGACACCGTTGGACACTGTGGGACACCGTTGGACACCGTTGGACATCGTTGGACACCGTGGGACAACGTGGGACAACGTGGGAAACCATGGAACAACGTGGGACAACGTGGGACAACGTGGGACAACGTGGGACAACGTGGGACACCGTTGGACATCGTTGGACATCGTGGGACAACGTGGGACAACGTGGGACACCGTTGGACACCGTTGGACATCGTTGGACATCGTTGGACACCGTTGGACACCGTTGGACACCGTTGGACACCGTGGGACAACGTGGGACAACGTGGGACAACGTGGGACAACGTGAGACAACGTGGGACAACGTGGGACAACGTGGGACAACGTGGGACAACGTGGGACACCGTTGGACATCGTTGGACACCGTTGGACATCGTTGGACACCGTGGGACATCGTGGGACACCGTTGGACATCGTTGGACATCGTTGGACACCGTTGGACATCGTTGGACATCGTTGGACATCGTTGGACACCGTTGGACACCGTGGGACACCGTTGGACACCGTTGGACACCGTTGGACATCGGTGGACATCGTGGGACACCGTTGGACACCGTTGGACATCGTTGGACACCGTTGGACACCGTGGGACAACGTGGGACAACGTGGGACAACGTGGGACAACGTGGGACAACGTGGGACAACGTGGGACAACGTGGGACACCGTTGGACACCGTTGGACACCGTTGGACACCGTTGGACATCGTTGGACACCGTTGGACACCGTTGGACACCGTTGGACACCGTGGGACAACGTGGGACAACGTGGGACAACGTGGGACAACGTGGGACAACGTGGGACAACGTGGGACAACGTGGGACAACGTGGGACAACGTGGGACAACGTGGGACAACGTGGGACAACGTGGGACAACGTGGGACAACGTGGGACAACGTGGGACAACGTGGGACAACGTGGGACAACGTGGGACATCGTGGGACAACGTGGGACAACGTGGGACACCGTTGGACAGCGTTGGACACCGTGGGACAACGTGGGACAACGTGGGACAACGTGGGACACCGTTGGACACCGTTGGACATCGTTGGACATCGTTGGACATCGTGGGACACCGTTGGACATCGTTGGACATCGTTGGACACCGTTGGACATCGTTGGACATCGTTGGACATCGTTGGACACCGTTGGACACCGTTGGACACCGTTGGACACCGTTGGACACCGTTGGACATCGGTGGACATCGTGGGACACCGTTGGACACCGTTGGACATCGTTGGACACCGTTGGACACCGTGGGACACCGTTGGACACCGTTGGACATCGTTGGACACCGTGGGACAACGTGGGACAACGTGGGAAACCATGGAACAACGTGGGACAACGTGGGACAACGTGGGACAACGTGGGACAACGTGGGACACCGTTGGACATCGTTGGACACCGTGGGACAACGTGGGACAACGTGGGACAACGTGGGACAACGTGGGACAACGTGGGACAACGTGGGACAACGTGGGACAACGTGGGACAACGTGGGACACCGTTGGACATCGTTGGACACCGTGGGACAACGTGGGACAACGTGGGACACCGTTGGACACCGTTGGACATCGTTGGACATCGTTGGACATCGTTGGACACCGTTGGACACCGTTGGACACCGTTGGACACCGTTGGACACCGTTGGACATCGGTGGACATCGTGGGACACCGTTGGACACCGTTGGACATCGTTGGACATCGTTGGACACCGTTGGACATCGTTGGACACCGTGGGACAACGTGGGACAACGTGGGACAACGTGGGACACCGTTGGACATCGTTGGACACCGTTGGACATCGTTGGACACCGTGCGACACCGTTGGACAACGTGGGACACCGTTGGACATCGTTGGACACCGTGGGACAACGTGGGACAACGTGGGACAACGTGGGACACCGTTGGACACCGTTGGACATCGTTGGACATCGTTGGACATCGTGGGACACCGTTGGACATCGTTGGACACCGTTGGACATCGTTGGACACCGTGGGACAACGTGGGACAACGTGGGACAACGTGGGACACCGTTGGACATCGTTGGACACCGTTGGACATCGTTGGACACCGTGGGACACCGTTGGACACCGTTGGACACCGTTGAACATCGGTGGACATCGTGGGACACCGTTGGACACCGTTGGACATCGTTGGACACCGTTGGACACCGTGGGACAACGTGGGACAACGTGAGACAACGTGGGACAACGTGGGACAACGTGGGACAACGTGGGACAACGTGGGACCACGTGGGACACCGTTGGACACCGTGGGACTTCGTTGGACAACGTGGGACAACGTGGGACAACGTGGGACAACGTGGGACAACGTGGGACACCGTTGGACACCGTGGGACACCGTTGGACACCGTTGGACATCGTTGGACACCGTGGGACAACGTGGGACAACGTGGGACAACGTGGGAAACCATGGAACAACGTGGGACAACGTGGGACAACGTGGGACAACGTGGGACAACGTGGGACACCGTTGGACATCGTTGGACACCGTGGGACAACGTGGGACAACGTGGGACACCGTTTGTAAATTCGTACTATCGCGGGGAGACGCGGTCGTTAGAATACGCGTCAACGAGAGTCGTAAATTCCCGTTACGATTAGAATAATCGACACCACGAATAGTTCGATCCCCGTATTTCGGTTAGGATAATCGGGGTGGTTGATGCGGTATAACACTGAGAGTCACAGAATTATAATAATGTATATTTCCAACAACTAGTCTACACGATTGAAAAGATATAAACAATTAACAACTTTATCGCACGCAGATAATGTAACTGTATACAGTATCGAGCAAGGCTCTTACACTTGAAGTTAGTCTCTTCGTGGACGTAGCACGATATGATACTTAACAGGATAAGCGAATGTTTGGCAATGTCGCGGATCGACTTGGCGTTCTGTTCTGAGTTAGACGTTTGGCGTTAGAAGTTTGAATGATTGGTCGCTCTTGCGTTGAGATGGAAGAGGGTAAGTGTGGGTGTGCCCTTTTGCATGACGAACGCGGATTCGTTGTTCACACTTTTCGTTAAGAAAAGTGAGGGTAACGATCCGCGATGTCGATTGGTTATGCCCTACGCTGATGCTTGAAGGGATGGGTAGAAGGTCTCCTACCATCGTGGTTGATAGGAGACCTTGTGGTGGAAAAACCTGATTGATTTATTAGCCAGACATTCGATTCTTCCCGATGGGTGCGTGTTCGCTTTCTCCGTATTTTTTCAGCGCGCCTAATAAACCCAAGGACCACTCTAAAAACCAGATGTGCTTCGAAAATATTTTTTGGCTTAAGAAATTCTTCAGGACAAAGGGGTTGACTGAAGACGCCTGTTAATACAATACAGTGACAGCGAAAGAATATATTGGGTCCTTAGGTTTATTGAGGGTCGGAGTGACGTTACGCAGGCCGCTGGCTGTCCAGTCGCGAGGGCTGGCATGCAGATGTTTAGGCGACGTAACACCGTTGGACACCGTTCGACATCGTTGGACATCGTTGGACACCGTTGGACACCGTTGGACACCGTTGGACACCGTGGGACAACGTGGGACAACGTGGGACAACGTGGGACAACGTGGGACAACGTGGGACAATGTGGGACAACGTAGGACAACGTGGGACAACGTGGGACACCGTTGGACATCGTTGGACAACGTGGGACATCGTGGGACAACGTGGGACAACGTGGGACAACGTGGGACAACGTGGGACACCGTTGGACACCGTGGGACACCGTTGGACACCGTTGGACACCGTGGGACACCGTTGGACACCGTTGGACATAGTTGGACACCGTTGGACACCGTTGGACATCGTGGGACAACGTGGGACAACGTGGGACAACGTGGGACAACGTGGGACAACGTGGGACAACGTGGGACAACGAGGGACAACGTGGGACATCGTGGGACAACGTGGGACAACGTGGGACAACGCGGGACAACGTGGGACAACGTGGGACAACGTGGGACAACATGGGACAACGTGGGACAACGTGGGACACCGTTGGACACCGTTGGACACCGTTGGACATCGTTGGACATCGTTGGACATCGTGGGACACCGTTGGACATCGTTGGACACCGTTGGACATCGTTGGACACCGTGGGACAACGTGGGACAACGTGGGACAACGTGGGACACCGTTGGACATCGTTGGACACCGTTGGACATCGTTGGACACCGTGGGACACCGTTGGACACCGTTGGACACCGTTGGACATCGGTGGACATCGTGGGACACCGTTGGACACCGTTGGACATCGTTGGACACCGTTGGACACCGTGGGACAACGTGGGACAACGTGGGACAACGTGGGACAACGTGGGACAACGTGGGACAACGTGGGACACCGTTGGACACCGTGGGACACCGTTGGACAACGTGGGACAACGTGGGACAACGTGCGACAACGTGGGACAACGTGGGACACCGTTGGACACCGTGGGACACCGTTGGACACCGTTGGACATCGTTGGACACCGTGGGACAACGTGGGACAACGTGGGACAACGTGGGAAACCATGGAACAACGTGGGACAACGTGGGACAACGTGGGACAACGTCGGACAACGTGGGACACCGTTGGACATCGTTGGACACCGTGGGACAACGTGGGACAACGTGGGACAACGTGGGACACCGTTGGACACCGTGGGACACCGTTGGACAACGTGGGACAACGTGGGACAACGTGGGACAACGTGGGACAACGTGGGACACCGTTGGACACCTTGGGACACCGTTGGACACCGTTGGACATCGTTGGACACCGTGGGACAACGTGGGACAACGTGGGACAACGTGGGACAACGTGGGAAACCATGGAACAACGTGGGACACCGTTGGACACCGTGGGACAACGTGGGACAACGTGGGACAACGTGGGACAACGTGGGACAACGTAGGACAACGTGGGACAACGTGGGACACCGTTGGACATCGTTGGACACCGTGGGACACCGTTGGACAACGTGGGACAACGTGGGACAACGTGGGACAACGTGGGACAACGTGGGACACCGTTGGACACCGTGGGACACCGTTGGACACCGTTGGACATCGTTGGACACCGTGGGACAACGTGGGACAACGTGGGACAACGTGGGAAACCATGGAACAACGTGGGACAACGTGGGACAACGTGGGACAACGTCGGACAACGTGGGACACCGTTGGACATCGTTGGACACCGTGGGACAACGTGGGACAACGTGGGACAACGTGGGACACCGTTGGACACCGTGGGACACCGTTGGACAACGTGGGACAACGTGGGACAACGTGGGACAATGTGGGACAACGTGGGACAACGTGGGACAACGTGGGACAACGTGGGACAACGTGGGACACCGTTGGACACCGTGGGACACCGTTGGACAACGTGGGACAACGTGGGACAACGTGGGACAACGTGGGACAACGTGGGACACCGTTGGACACCGTGGGACACCGTTGGACATCGTTGGACACCGTGGGACAACGTGGGACAACGTGGGACAACGTGGGAAACCATGGAACAACGTGGGACAACGTGGGACAACGTGGGACAACGTGGGACACCGTTGGACATCGTTGGACAACTTGGGACATCGTGGGACAACGTGGGACAACGTGGGACAACGTGGGACAACGTGGGACAACGTGGAACACCGTTGGACACCGTGGGACACCGTTGGACACCGTTGGACATCGTTGGACACCGTGGGACAACGTGGGACAACGTGGGACAACGTGGGAAACCATGGAACAACGTGGGACACCGTTGGACACCGTGGGACAACGTGGGACAACGTGGGACAACGTGGGACAACGTGGGACAACGTAGGACAACGTGGGATAACGTGGGACACCGTTGGACAACGTGGGACATCGTGGGACAACGTGGGACACCGTGGGACAACGTGGGACAACGTGGGACACCGTTGGACACCGTGGGACACCGTTGGACACCGTTGGACACCGTGGGACACCGTTGGACACCGTTGGACATCGTTGGACACCGTTGGACACCGTGGGACAACGTGGGACAACGTGGGACAACGTGGGACAACGTGGGACAACATGGGACAACGTGGGACAACGTGGGACAACGTGGGACAACGTGGGACAACGTGGGACAACGTGGGACAACGTGGGACACCGTTGGACACCGTGGGACACCGTTGGACACCGTTGGACATCGTTGGACACCGTGGGACAACGTGGGACAACGTGGGAAACCATGGAACAACGTGGGACAACGTGGGACAACGTGGGACAATGTGGGACAACGTGGGACAACGTGGGACAACGTGGGACAACGTGGGACACCGTTGGACACCGTGGGACACCGTTGGACAACGTGGGACAACGTGGGACAACGTGGGACAACGTGGGACAACGTGGGACACCGTTGGACATCGGTGGACATCGTGGGACACCGTTGGACATCGGTGGACATCGTGGGACACCGTTGGACACCGTTGGACATCGTTGAACACCGTTGGACACCGTGGGACAACGTGGGACAACGTTGGACAACGTGGGACAACGTGGGACAACGTGGGACAACGTGGGACAACGTGGGACACCGTTGGACACCGTGGGACACCGTTGGACAACGTGGGACAACGTGGGACAACGTGGGACAACGTGGGACAACGTGGGACAACGTGGGACAACGTGGGACAACGTGGGACAACGTGGGACAACGTGGGACAACGTGGGACAACGTGGGACATCGTGGGACAACGTGGGACAACGTGGGACAACGTGGGACAACGTGGGACAACGTGGGACACCGTTGCACAACGTGGGACATCGTTGGACATCGTTGGACATCGTTGGACACCGTTGGACACCGTTGGACACCGTTGGACACCGTTGGACACCGTTGGACATCGGTGGACATCGTGGGACACCGTTGGACACCGTTGGACATCGTTGGACACCGTTGGACACTGTGGGACACCGTTGGACACCGTTGGACATCGTTGGACACCGTGGGACAACGTGGGACAACGTGGGAAACCATGGAACAACGTGGGACAACGTGGGACAACGTGGGACAACGTGGGACAACGTGGGACACCGTTGGACATCGTTGGACATCGTGGGACAACGTGGGACAACGTGGGACACCGTTGGACACCGTTGGACATCGTTGGACATCGTTGGACACCGTTGGACACCGTTGGACACCGTTGGACACCGTGGGACAACGTGGGACAACGTGGGACAACGTGGGACAACGTGAGACAACGTGGGACAACGTGGGACAACGTGGGACAACGTGGGACAACGTGGGACACCGTTGGACATCGTTGGACACCGTTGGACATCGTTGGACACCGTGGGACATCGTGGGACACCGTTGGACATCGTTGGACATCGTTGGACACCGTTGGACATCGTTGGACATCGTTGGACATCGTTGGACACCGTTGGACACCGTGGGACACCGTTGGACACCGTTGGACACCGTTGGACATCGGTGGACATCGTGGGACACCGTTGGACACCGTTGGACATCGTTGGACACCGTTGGACACCGTGGGACAACGTGGGACAACGTGGGACAACGTGGGACAACGTGGGACAACGTGGGACAACGTGGGACAACGTGGGACACCGTTGGACACCGTTGGACACCGTTGGACATCGTTGGACACCGTTGGACACCGTTGGACACCGTTGGACACCGTGGGACAACGTGGGACAACGTGGGACAACGTGGGACAACGTGGGACAACGTGGGACAACGTGGGACAACGTGGGACAACGTGGGACAACGTGGGACAACGTGGGACAACGTGGGACAACGTGGGACAACGTGGGACAACGTGGGACAACGTGGGACAACGTGGGACAACGTGGGACAACGTGGGACAACGTGGGACAACGTGGGACATCGTGGGACAACGTGGGACAACGTGGGACACCGTTGGACATCGTTGGACACCGTGGGACAACGTGGGACAACGTGGGACAACGTGGGACACCGTTGGACACCGTTGGACATCGTTGGACATCGTTGGACATCGTGGGACACCGTTGGACATCGTTGGACATCGTTGGACACCGTTGGACATCGTTGGACATCGTTGGACATCGTTGGACACCGTTGGACACCGTTGGACACCGTTGGACACCGTTGGACACCGTTGGACATCGGTGGACATCGTGGGACACCGTTGGACACCGTTGGACATCGTTGGACACCGTTGGACACCGTGGGACACCGTTGGACACCGTTGGACATCGTTGGACACCGTGGGACAACGTGGGACAACGTGGGAAACCATGGAACAACGTGGGACAACGTGGGACAACGTGGGACAACGTGGGACAACGTGGGACACCGTTGGACATCGTTGGACACCGTGGGACAACGTGGGACAACGTGGGACAACGTGGGACAACGTGGGACAACGTGGGACAACGTGGGACAACGTGGGACAACGTGGGACAACGTGGGACACCGTTGGACATCGTTGGACACCGTGGGACAACGTGGGACAACGTGGGACACCGTTGGACACCGTTGGACATCGTTGGACATCGTTGGACATCGTTGGACACCGTTGGACACCGTTGGACACCGTTGGACACCGTTGGACACCGTTGGACATCGTTGGACATCGTGGGACACCGTTGGACACCGTTGGACATCGTTGGACATCGTTGGACACCGTTGGACATCGTTGGACACCGTGGGACAACGTGGGACAACGTGGGACAACGTGGGACACCGTTGGACATCGTTGGACACCGTTGGACATCGTTGGACACCGTGGGACACCGTTGGACAACGTGGGACACCGTTGGACATCGTTGGACACCGTGGGACAACGTGGGACAACGTGGGACAACGTGGGACACCGTTGGACACCGTTGGACATCGTTGGACATCGTTGGACATCGTGGGACACCGTTGGACATCGTTGGACACCGTTGGACATCGTTGGACACCGTGGGACAACGTGGGACAACGTGGGACAACGTGGGACACCGTTGGACATCGTTGGACACCGTTGGACATCGTTGGACACCGTGGGACACCGTTGGACACCGTTGGACACCGTTGGACATCGGTGGACATCGTGGGACACCGTTGGACACCGTTGGACATCGTTGGACACCGTTGGACACCGTGGGACAACGTGGGACAACGTGAGACAACGTGGGACAACGTGGGACAACGTGGGACAACGTGGGACAACGTGGGACAACGTGGGACACCGTTGGACACCGTGGGACTTCGTTGGACAACGTGGGACAACGTGGGACAACGTGGGACAACGTGGGACAACGTGGGACACCGTTGGACACCGTGGGACACCGTTGGACACCGTTGGACATCGTTAGACACCGTGGGACAACGTGGGACAACGTGGGACAACGTGGGAAACCATGGAACAACGTGGGACAACGTGGGACAACGTGGGACAACGTGGGACAACGTGGGACACCGTTGGACATCGTTGGACACCGTGGGACAACGTGGGACAACGTGGGACACCGTTTGTAAATTCGTACTATCGCGGGGAGACGCGGTCGTTAGAATACGCGTCAACGAGAGTCGTAAATTCCCGTTACGATTAGAATAATCGACACCACGAATAGTTCGATCCCCGTATTTCGGTTAGGATAATCGGGGTGGTTGATGCGGTATAACACTGAGAGTCACAGAATTATAATAATGTATATTTCCAACAACTAGTCTACACGATTGAAAAGATATAAACAATTAACAACTTTATCGCACGCAGATAATGTAACTGTATACAGTATCGAGCAAGGCTCTTACACTTGAAGTTAGTCTCTTGGTGGACGTAGCACGATATGATACTTAACAGGATAAGCGAATGTTTGGCAATGTCGCGGATCGACTTGGCGTTCTGTTCTGAGTTAGACGTTTGGCGTTAGAAGTTTGAATGATTGGTCGCTCTTGCGTTGAGATGGAAGAGGGTAAGTGTGGGTGTGCCCTTTTGCATGACGAACGCGGATTCGTTGTTCACACTTTTCGTTAAGAAAAGTGAGGGTAACGATCCGCGATGTCGATTGGTTATGCCCTACGCTGATGCTTGAAGGGATGGGTAGAAGGTCTCCTACCATCGTGGTTGATAGGAGACCTTGTGGTGGAAAAACCTGATTGATTTATTAGCCAGACATTCGATTCTTCCCGATGGGTGCGTGTTCGCTTTCTCCGTATTTTTTCAGCGCGCCTAATAAACCCAAGGACCACTCTAAAAACCAGATGTGCTTCGAAAATATTTTTTGGCTTAAGAAATTCTTCAGGACAAAGGGGTTGACTGAAGACGCCTGTTAATACAATACAGTGACAGCGAAAGAATATATTGGGTCCTTAGGTTTATTGAGGGTCGGAGTGACGTTACGCAGGCCGCTGGCTGTCCAGTCGCGAGGGCTGGCATGCAGATGTTTAGGCGACGTAACACCGTTGGACACCGTTCGACATCGTTGGACATCGTTGGACACCGTTGGACACCGTTGGACACCGTTGGACACCGTGGGACAACGTGGGACAACGTGGGACAACGTGGGACAACGTGGGACAACGTGGGACAATGTGGGACAACGTAGGACAACGTGGGACAACGTGGGACACCGTTGGACATCGTTGGACAACGTGGGACATCGTGGGACAACGTGGGACAACGTGGGACAACGTGGGACAACGTGGGACACCGTTGGACACCGTGGGACACCGTTGGACACCGTTGGACACCGTGGGACACCGTTGGACACCGTTGGACATCGTTGGACACCGTTGGACACCGTTGGACATCGTGGGACAACGTGGGACAACGTGGGACAACGTGGGACAACGTGGGACAACGTGGGACAACGTGGGACAACGAGGGACAACGTGGGACATCGTGGGACAACGTGGGACAACGTGGGACAACGTGGGACAACGTGGGACAACGTGGGACAACGTGGGACAACATGGGACAACGTGGGACAACGTGGGACACCGTTGGACACCGTTGGACACCGTTGGACATCGTTGGACATCGTTGGACATCGTGGGACACCGTTGGACATCGTTGGACACCGTTGGACATCGTTGGACACCGTGGGACAACGTGGGACAACGTGGGACAACGTGGGACACCGTTGGACATCGTTGGACACCGTTGGACATCGTTGGACACCGTGGGACACCGTTGGACACCGTTGGACACCGTTGGACATCGGTGGACATCGTGGGACACCGTTGGACACCGTTGGACATCGTTGGACACCGTTGGACACCGTGGGACAACGTGGGACAACGTGGGACAACGTGGGACAACGTGGGACAACGTGGGACAACGTGGGACACCGTTGGACACCGTGGGACACCGTTGGACAACGTGGGACAACGTGGGACAACGTGCGACAACGTGGGACAACGTGGGACACCGTTGGACACCGTGGGACACCGTTGGACACCGTTGGACATCGTTGGACACCGTGGGACACCGTGGGACAACGTGGGACAACGTGGGACAACGTGGGAAACCATGGAACAACGTGGGACAACGTGGGACAACGTGGGACAACGTCGGACAACGTGGGACACCGTTGGACATCGTTGGACACCGTGGGACAACGTGGGACAACGTGGGACAACTTGGGACACCGTTGGACACCGTGGGACACCGTTGGACAACGTGGGACAACGTGGGACAACGTGGGACAACGTGGGACAACGTGGGACAACGTGGGACAACGTGGGACAACGTGGGACACCGTTGGACACCGTGGGACACCGTTGGACAACGTGGGACAACGTGGGACAACGTGGGACAACGTGGGACAACGTGGGACACCGTTGGACACCGTGGGACACCGTTGGACACCGTTGGACATCGTTGGACACCGTGGGACAACGTGGGACAACGTGGGACAACGTGGGAAACCATGGAACAACGTGGGACAACGTGGCACAACGTGGGACAACGTGGGACACCGTTGGACATCGTTGGACAACGTGGGACATCGTGGGACAACGTGGGACAACTTGGGACAACGTGGGACAACGTGGGACAACGTGGGACACCGTTGGACACCTTGGGACACCGTTGGACACCGTTGGACATCGTTGGACACCGTGGGACAACGTGGGACAACGTGGGACAACGTGGGACAACGTGGGAAACCATGGAACAACGTGGGACACCGTTGGACACCGTGGGACAACGTGGGACAACGTGGGACAACGTGGGACAACGTGGGACAACGTAGGACAACGTGGGACAACGTGGGACACCGTTGGACATCGTTGGACACCGTGGGACACCGTTGGACAACGTGGGACAACGTGGGACAACGTGGGACAACGTGGGACAACGTGGGACACCGTTGGACACCGTGGGACACCGTTGGACACCGTTGGACATCGTTGGACACCGTGGGACAACGTGGGACAACGTGGGACAACGTGGGAAACCATGGAACAACGTGGGACAACGTGGGACAACGTGGGACAACGTCGGACAACGTGGGACACCGTTGGACATCGTTGGACACCGTGGGACACCGTGGGACAACGTGGGACAACGTGGGACACCGTTGGACACCGTGGGACACCGTTGGACAACGTGGGACAACGTGGGACAACGTGGGACAACGTGGGACAACGTGGGACAACGTGGGACAACGTGGGACAACGTGGGACAACGTGGGACACCGTTGGACACCGTGGGACACCGTTGGACAACGTGGGACAACGTGGGACAACGTGGGACAACGTGGGACAACGTGGGACACCGTTGGACACCGTGGGACACCGTTGGACATCGTTGGACACCGTGGGACAACGTGGGACAACGTGGGACAACGTGGGAAACCATGGAACAACGTGGGACAACGTGGGACAACGTGGGACAACGTGGGACACCGTTGGACATCGTTGGACAACTTGGGACATCGTGGGACAACGTGGGACAACGTGGGACAACGTGGGACAACGTGGGACAACGTGGGACAACGTGGAACACCGTTGGACACCGTGGGACACCGTTGGACACCGTTGGACATCGTTGGACACCGTGGGACAACGTGGGACAACGTGGGACAACGTGGGAAACCATGGAACAACGTGGGACACCGTTGGACACCGTGGGACAACGTGGGACAACGTGGGACAACGTGGGACAACGTGGGACAACGTAGGACAACGTGGGACAACGTGGGACACCGTTGGACATCGTTGGACAACGTGGGACATCGTGGGACAACGTGGGACAACGTGGGACAACGTGGGACAACGTGGGACACCGTTGGACACCGTAGGACACCGTTGGACATCGTTGGACATCGTTGGACATTGTGGGACACCGTTGGACATCGTTGGACACCGTTGGACATCGTTGGACACCGTGGGACAACGTGGGACAACGTGGGACAACGTGGGACACCGTTGGACATCGTTGGACACCGTTGGACATCGTTGGACACCGTGGGACACCGTTGGACACCGTTGGACACCGTTGGACACCGTTGGACACCGTTGGACACCGTTGGACATCGGTGGACATCGTGGGACACCGTTGGACACCGTTGGACATCGTTGGACACCGTTGGACACCGTTGGACATCGTTGGACACCGTTGGACACCGTAGGACAACGTGGGACAACGTGGGACAACGTGGGACAACGTGGGACAACGTGGGACAACGTGGGACAACGTGGGACAACGTGGGACAACGTGGGACACCGTTGGACACCGTGGGACACCGTTGGACACCGTTGGACATCGTTGGACACCGTGGGACAACGTGGGACAACGTGGGACAACGTGGGAAACCATGGAACAACGTGGGACAACGTGGGACAACGTGGGACAACGTGGGACACCGTTGGACATCGTTGGACAACTTGGGACAACGTGGGACAACGTGGGACAACGTGGGACACCGTTGGACACCGTGGGACACCGTTGGACACCGTGGGACACCGTTGGACACCGTTGGACACCGTTGGACACCGTTGGACACCGTTGGACACCGTTGGACATCGGTGGACATCGTGGGACACCGTTGGATACCGTTGGACATCGTTGGACACCGTTGGACACCGTTGGACATCGTTGGACACCGTTGGACACCGTAGGACGACGTTGGACATCGTTGGACATCGTGGGACACCGTTGGACATCGTTGGACAACGTTGGACAACGTTGGACACCGTTGGACACCGTTGGACATCGTTGGACACCGTTGGACACCGTTGGACAGCGTGGGACACCGTTGGACATCGTTGGACACCGTTGGACACCGTTGGACATCGTTGGACATCGTTGGACACCGTTGGACGACGTTGGACACCGTTGGACATCGTTGGACATCGTTGGACATCGTGGGACATCGTTGGACATCGTGGGACACCGTTGGACATCGTTGGACACCGTTGGACACCGTTGGACATCGTTGGACATCGTGGGACACCGTTGGACATCGTTGGACACCGTTGGACAACGTTGGACAACGTTGGACAACGTTGGACAACGTTGGAGACCGTTGGACGACGTTGGACACCGTTGGACATCGTTGGACATCGTGGGACATCGTGGGACACCGTTGGACATCGTTGGACATCGTTGGACACCGTTGGACACCGTTGGACATCGTGGGACATCGTTGGACATCGTTGGACACCGTTGGACACCGTTGGACACCGTTGGACATCGTTGGACATCGTTGGACATCGTGGGACACCGTTGGACGACGTTGGACATCGTTGAACATCGTTGGACATCGTTGGACATCGTTGGACAACGTTGGACAACGTTGGACATCGTTGGACATCGTTGGACACCGTTGGACACCGTTGGACACCGTTGGACACCGTTGGACATCGTTGGACATCGTTGGACATCGTGGGACACCGTTGGACATCGTTGGACACCGTTGGACACCGTTGGACATCGTTGGACACCGTTGGACACCGTTGGACGACGTTGGACACCGTTGGACATCGTTGGACTTCGTTGGACATCGTGGGACACCGTTGGACATCGTTGGACACCGTTGGACACCGTTGGACACCGTTGGACATCGTTGGACACCGTTGGACACCGTTGGACATCGTTGGACATCGTTGGACAGCGTGGGACACCGTTGGACACCGTTGGACATCGTGGGACACCGTTGGACATCGTTGGACATCGTGGGACACCGTTGGACGACGTTGGACATCGTTGGACATCGTTGGACATCGTGGGACACCGTTGGACATCGTTGGACATCGTTGGACACCGTTGGACACCGTTGGACGACGTTGGACACCTTTGGACATCGTTGGACATCGTTGGACACCGTTGGACACCGTTGGACACCGTTGGACACCGTTGGACATCGTTGGACATCGTTGGACAGCGTGGGACACCGTTGGACATCGTTGGACACCGTTGGACACCGTTGGACATCGTTGGACACCGTTGGACACCGTTGGACGACGTTGGACACCGTTGGACATCGTTGGACTTCGTTGGACATCGTGGGACACCGTTGGACATCGTTGGACACCGTTGGACACCGTTGGACACCGTTGGACATCGTTGGACACCGTTGGACACCGTTGGACATCGTTGGACATCGTTGGACAGCGTGGGACACCGTTGGACACCGTTGGACATCGTGGGACACCGTTGGACATCGTTGGACATCGTGGGACACCGTTGGACGACGTTGGACATCGTTGGACATCGTTGGACATCGTGGGACACCGTTGGACATCGTTGGACATCGTTGGACACCGTTGGACACCGTTGGACGACGTTGGACACCTTTGGACATCGTTGGACATCGTTGGACACCGTTGGACACCGTTGGACACCGTTGGACACCGTTGGACATCGTTGGACATCGTTGGACAGCGTGGGACACCGTTGGACACCGTTGGACATCGTTGGACATCGTGGGACACCGTTGGACATCGTTGGACATCGTTGGACATCGTTGGACATCGTGGGACACCGTTGGACGACGTTGGACATCGTTGGACGACGTTGGACATCGTTGGACATCGTGGGACACCGTTGGACACCGTTGGACATCGTGGGACACCGTTGGACATCGTGGGACACCGTTGTACGACGTTGGACACCGTTGGACATCGTGGGACATCGTTGGACATCGTGGGACATCGTTGGACATCGTTGGACATCGTTGGACATCGGTGGACATCGTGGGACACCGTTGGACACCGTTGGACACCGTTGGACATCGTTGGACATCGTTGGACATCGTTGGACATCGTTGGACATCGTTGGACACCGTTGGACATCGTGGGACACCGTTGGACACCGCTGGACATCGTTGGACACCGTTGGACTTCGTTGGACATCGTTGGACATCGTGGGACACCGTTGGACACCGTTGGACATCGTGGGACACCGTTGGACGACGTTGGACATCGTTGGACATCGTTGGACACCGTTGGACATCGTGGGACGCCGTTGGACACCGTTGGACATCGTTGGACACCGTGGGACAACGTGGGACAACGTGGGAAACCATGGAACAACGTGGGACAACGTGGGACAACGTGGGACAACGTGGGACAACGTGGGACACCGTTGGACATCGTTGGACACCGTGGGACAACGTGGGACAACGTGGGACAACGTGGGACAACGTGGGACAACGTGGGACAACGTGGGACAACGTGGGACAACGTGGGACAACGTGGGACACCGTTGGACATCGTTGGACACCGTGGGACAACGTGGGACAACGTGGGACACCGTTGGACACCGTTGGACATCGTTGGACATCGTTGGACATCGTTGGACATCGTTGGACACCGTTGGACACCGTTGGACACCGTTGGACACCGTTGGACATCGGTGGACATCGTGGGACACCGTTGGACACCGTTGGACATCGTTGGACATCGTTGGACACCGTTGGACATCGTTGGACACCGTGGGACAACGTGGGACAACGTGGGACAACGTGGGACACCGTTGGACATCGTTGGACACCGTTGGACATCGTTGGACACCGTGCGACACCGTTGGACAACGTGGGACACCGTTGGACATCGTTGGACACCGTGGGACAACGTGGGACAACGTGGGACAACGTGGGACACCGTTGGACACCGTTGGACATCGTTGGACATCGTTGGACATCGTGGGACACCGTTGGACATCGTTGGACACCGTTGGACATCGTTGGACACCGTGGGACAACGTGGGACAACGTGGGACAACGTGGGACACCGTTGGACATCGTTGGACACCGTTGGACATCGTTGGACACCGTGGGACACCGTTGGACACCGTTGGACACCGTTGGACATCGGTGGACATCGTGGGACACCGTTGGACACCGTTGGACATCGTTGGACACCGTTGGACACCGTGGGACAACGTGGGACAACGTGAGACAACGTGGGACAACGTGGGACAACGTGGGACAACGTGGGACAACGTGGGACAACGTGGGACACCGTTGGACACCGTGGGACTTCGTTGGACAACGTGGGACAACGTGGGACAACGTGGGACAACGTGGGACAACGTGGGACACCGTTGGACACCGTGGGACACCGTTGGACACCGTTGGACATCGTTAGACACCGTGGGACAACGTGGGACAACGTGGGACAACGTGGGAAACCATGGAACAACGTGGGACAACGTGGGACAACGTGGGACAACGTGGGACAACGTGGGACACCGTTGGACATCGTTGGACACCGTGGGACAACGTGGGACAACGTGGGACACCGTTTGTAAATTCGTACTATCGCGGGGAGACGCGGTCGTTAGAATACGCGTCAACGAGAGTCGTAAATTCCCGTTACGATTAGAATAATCGACACCACGAATAGTTCGATCCCCGTATTTCGGTTAGGATAATCGGGGTGGTTGATGCGGTATAACACTGAGAGTCACAGAATTATAATAATGTATATTTCCAACAACTAGTCTACACGATTGAAAAGATATAAACAATTAACAACTTTATCGCACGCAGATAATGTAACTGTATACAGTATCGAGCAAGGCTCTTACACTTGAAGTTAGTCTCTTGGTGGACGTAGCACGATATGATACTTAACAGGATAAGCGAATGTTTGGCAATGTCGCGGATCGACTTGGCGTTCTGTTCTGAGTTAGACGTTTGGCGTTAGAAGTTTGAATGATTGGTCGCTCTTGCGTTGAGATGGAAGAGGGTAAGTGTGGGTGTGCCCTTTTGCATGACGAACGCGGATTCGTTGTTCACACTTTTCGTTAAGAAAAGTGAGGGTAACGATCCGCGATGTCGATTGGTTATGCCCTACGCTGATGCTTGAAGGGATGGGTAGAAGGTCTCCTACCATCGTGGTTGATAGGAGACCTTGTGGTGGAAAAACCTGATTGATTTATTAGCCAGACATTCGATTCTTCCCGATGGGTGCGTGTTCGCTTTCTCCGTATTTTTTCAGCGCGCCTAATAAACCCAAGGACCACTCTAAAAACCAGATGTGCTTCGAAAATATTTTTTGGCTTAAGAAATTCTTCAGGACAAAGGGGTTGACTGAAGACGCCTGTTAATACAATACAGTGACAGCGAAAGAATATATTGGGTCCTTAGGTTTATTGAGGGTCGGAGTGACGTTACGCAGGCCGCTGGCTGTCCAGTCGCGAGGGCTGGCATGCAGATGTTTAGGCGACGTAACACCGTTGGACACCGTTCGACATCGTTGGACATCGTTGGACACCGTTGGACACCGTTGGACACCGTTGGACACCGTGGGACAACGTGGGACAACGTGGGACAACGTGGGACAACGTGGGACAACGTGGGACAATGTGGGACAACGTAGGACAACGTGGGACAACGTGGGACACCGTTGGACATCGTTGGACAACGTGGGACATCGTGGGACAACGTGGGACAACGTGGGACAACGTGGGACAACGTGGGACACCGTTGGACACCGTGGGACACCGTTGGACACCGTTGGACACCGTGGGACACCGTTGGACACCGTTGGACATCGTTGGACACCGTTGGACACCGTTGGACATCGTGGGACAACGTGGGACAACGTGGGACAACGTGGGACAACGTGGGACAACGTGGGACAACGTGGGACAACGAGGGACAACGTGGGACATCGTGGGACAACGTGGGACAACGTGGGACAACGTGGGACAACGTGGGACAACGTGGGACAACGTGGGACAACATGGGACAACGTGGGACAACGTGGGACACCGTTGGACACCGTTGGACACCGTTGGACATCGTTGGACATCGTTGGACATCGTGGGACACCGTTGGACATCGTTGGACACCGTTGGACATCGTTGGACACCGTGGGACAACGTGGGACAACGTGGGACAACGTGGGACACCGTTGGACATCGTTGGACACCGTTGGACATCGTTGGACACCGTGGGACACCGTTGGACACCGTTGGACACCGTTGGACATCGGTGGACATCGTGGGACACCGTTGGACACCGTTGGACATCGTTGGACACCGTTGGACACCGTGGGACAACGTGGGACAACGTGGGACAACGTGGGACAACGTGGGACAACGTGGGACAACGTGGGACACCGTTGGACACCGTGGGACACCGTTGGACAACGTGGGACAACGTGGGACAACGTGCGACAACGTGGGACAACGTGGGACACCGTTGGACACCGTGGGACACCGTTGGACACCGTTGGACATCGTTGGACACCGTGGGACAACGTGGGACAACGTGGGACAACGTGGGAAACCATGGAACAACGTGGGACAACGTGGGACAACGTGGGACAACGTCGGACAACGTGGGACACCGTTGGACATCGTTGGACACCGTGGGACAACGTGGGACAACGTGGGACAACTTGGGACACCGTTGGACACCGTGGGACACCGTTGGACAACGTGGGACAACGTGGGACAACGTGGGACAACGTGGGACAACGTGGGACAACGTGGGACAACGTGGGACAACGTGGGACACCGTTGGACACCGTGGGACACCGTTGGACAACGTGGGACAACGTGGGACAACGTGGGACAACGTGGGACAACGTGGGACACCGTTGGACACCGTGGGACACCGTTGGACACCGTTGGACATCGTTGGACACCGTGGGACAACGTGGGACAACGTGGGACAACGTGGGAAACCATGGAACAACGTGGGACAACGTGGCACAACGTGGGACAACGTGGGACACCGTTGGACATCGTTGGACAACGTGGGACATCGTGGGACAACGTGGGACAACTTGGGACAACGTGGGACAACGTGGGACAACGTGGGACACCGTTGGACACCTTGGGACACCGTTGGACACCGTTGGACATCGTTGGACACCGTGGGACAACGTGGGACAACGTGGGACAACGTGGGACAACGTGGGAAACCATGGAACAACGTGGGACACCGTTGGACACCGTGGGACAACGTGGGACAACGTGGGACAACGTGGGACAACGTGGGACAACGTAGGACAACGTGGGACAACGTGGGACACCGTTGGACATCGTTGGACACCGTGGGACACCGTTGGACAACGTGGGACAACGTGGGACAACGTGGGACAACGTGGGACAACGTGGGACACCGTTGGACACCGTGGGACACCGTTGGACACCGTTGGACATCGTTGGACACCGTGGGACAACGTGGGACAACGTGGGACAACGTGGGAAACCATGGAACAACGTGGGACAACGTGGGACAACGTGGGACAACGTCGGACAACGTGGGACACCGTTGGACATCGTTGGACACCGTGGGACAACGTGGGACAACGTGGGACAACGTGGGACACCGTTGGACACCGTGGGACACCGTTGGACAACGTGGGACAACGTGGGACAACGTGGGACAACGTGGGACAACGTGGGACAACGTGGGACAACGTGGGACAACGTGGGACAACGTGGGACACCGTTGGACACCGTGGGACACCGTTGGACAACGTGGGACAACGTGGGACAACGTGGGACAACGTGGGACAACGTGGGACACCGTTGGACACCGTGGGACACCGTTGGACATCGTTGGACACCGTGGGACAACGTGGGACAACGTGGGACAACGTGGGAAACCATGGAACAACGTGGGACAACGTGGGACAACGTGGGACAACGTGGGACACCGTTGGACATCGTTGGACAACTTGGGACATCGTGGGACAACGTGGGACAACGTGGGACAACGTGGGACAACGTGGAACACCGTTGGACACCGTGGGACACCGTTGGACACCGTTGGACATCGTTGGACACCGTGGGACAACGTGGGACAACGTGGGACAACGTGGGAAACCATGGAACAACGTGGGACACCGTTGGACACCGTGGGACAACGTGGGACAACGTGGGACAACGTGGGACAACGTGGGACAACGTAGGACAACGTGGGACAACGTGGGACACCGTTGGACATCGTTGGACAACGTGGGACATCGTGGGACACCGTTGGACACCGTTGGACACCGTTGGACACCGTTGGACATCGGTGGACATCGTGGGACACCGTTGGACACCGTTGGACATCGTTGGACACCGTTGGACACCGTTGGACATCGTTGGACACCGTTGGACACCGTAGGACAACGTGGGACAACGTGGGACAACGTGGGACAACGTGGGACAACGTGGGACAACGTGGGACAACGTGGGACAACGTGGGACAACGTGGGACACCGTTGGACACCGTGGGACACCGTTGGACACCGTTGGACATCGTTGGACACCGTGGGACAACGTGGGACAACGTGGGACAACGTGGGAAACCATGGAACAACGTGGGACAACGTGGGACAACGTGGGACAACGTGGGACACCGTTGGACATCGTTGGACAACTTGGGACAACGTGGGACAACGTGGGACAACGTGGGACACCGTTGGACACCGTGGGACACCGTTGGACACCGTGGGACACCGTTGGACACCGTTGGACACCGTTGGACACCGTTGGACACCGTTGGACACCGTTGGACATCGGTGGACATCGTGGGACACCGTTGGATACCGTTGGACATCGTTGGACACCGTTGGACACCGTTGGACATCGTTGGACACCGTTGGACACCGTAGGACGACGTTGGACATCGTTGGACATCGTGGGACACCGTTGGACATCGTTGGACAACGTTGGACAACGTTGGACACCGTTGGACACCGTTGGACATCGTTGGACACCGTTGGACACCGTTGGACAGCGTGGGACACCGTTGGACATCGTTGGACACCGTTGGACACCGTTGGACATCGTTGGACATCGTTGGACACCGTTGGACGACGTTGGACACCGTTGGACATCGTTGGACATCGTTGGACATCGTGGGACATCGTTGGACATCGTGGGACACCGTTGGACATCGTTGGACACCGTTGGACACCGTTGGACATCGTTGGACATCGTGGGACACCGTTGGACATCGTTGGACACCGTTGGACAACGTTGGACAACGTTGGACAACGTTGGACAACGTTGGAGACCGTTGGACGACGTTGGACACCGTTGGACATCGTTGGACATCGTGGGACATCGTGGGACACCGTTGGACATCGTTGGACATCGTTGGACACCGTTGGACACCGTTGGACATCGTGGGACATCGTTGGACATCGTTGGACACCGTTGGACACCGTTGGACACCGTTGGACATCGTTGGACATCGTTGGACATCGTGGGACACCGTTGGACGACGTTGGACATCGTTGAACATCGTTGGACATCGTTGGACATCGTTGGACAACGTTGGACAACGTTGGACATCGTTGGACATCGTTGGACACCGTTGGACACCGTTGGACACCGTTGGACACCGTTGGACATCGTTGGACATCGTTGGACATCGTGGGACACCGTTGGACATCGTTGGACACCGTTGGACACCGTTGGACATCGTTGGACACCGTTGGACACCGTTGGACGACGTTGGACACCGTTGGACATCGTTGGACTTCGTTGGACATCGTGGGACACCGTTGGACATCGTTGGACACCGTTGGACACCGTTGGACACCGTTGGACATCGTTGGACACCGTTGGACACCGTTGGACATCGTTGGACATCGTTGGACAGCGTGGGACACCGTTGGACACCGTTGGACATCGTGGGACACCGTTGGACATCGTTGGACATCGTGGGACACCGTTGGACGACGTTGGACATCGTTGGACATCGTTGGACATCGTTGGACATCGTGGGACACCGTTGGACATCGTTGGACATCGTTGGACACCGTTGGACACCGTTGGACGACGTTGGACACCTTTGGACATCGTTGGACATCGTTGGACACCGTTGGACACCGTTGGACACCGTTGGACACCGTTGGACATCGTTGGACATCGTTGGACAGCGTGGGACACCGTTGGACACCGTTGGACATCGTTGGACATCGTGGGACACCGTTGGACATCGTTGGACATCGTTGGACATCGTTGGACATCGTGGGACACCGTTGGACGACGTTGGACACCGTTGGACGACGTTGGACATCGTTGGACATCGTGGGACACCGTTGGACACCGTTGGACATCGTGGGACACCGTTGGACATCGTGGGACACCGTTGTACGACGTTGGACACCGTTGGACATCGTGGGACATCGTTGGACATCGTGGGACATCGTTGGACATCGTTGGACATCGTTGGACATCGGTGGACATCGTGGGACACCGTTGGACACCGTTGGACACCGTTGGACATCGTTGGACATCGTTGGACATCGTTGGACATCGTTGGACATCGTTGGACACCGTTGGACATCGTGGGACACCGTTGGACACCGCTGGACATCGTTGGACACCGTTGGACTTCGTTGGACATCGTTGGACATCGTGGGACACCGTTGGACACCGTTGGACATCGTGGGACACCGTTGGACGACGTTGGACATCGTTGGACATCGTTGGACACCGTTGGACATCGTGGGACGCCGTTGGACACCGTTGGACATCGTTGGACACCGTTGGACATCGTGGGACACCGTTGGACACCGTTGGACATCGTTGGACACCGTTGGACGACGTTGGACACCGTTGGACATCGTGGGACATCGTTGGACATCGTGGGACACCGTTGGACATCGTGGGACACCGTTGGACACCGTTGGACGACGTTGGACATCGTGGGAGACCGTTGGACATCGTTGGACATCGTTGGACATCGTGGGACACCGTTGGACATCGTTGGACATCGTGGGACACCGTTGGACACCGTTGGACACCGTTGGACATAGTTGGACATCGTTGGACATCGTTGGACATCGTGGGACACCGTTGGTCATCGTGGGACACCGTTGGACACCATTGGACACCGTTGGACACCGTTGGACGACGTTGGACATCGTGGGACATCGTGGGACACCGTTGGACATCGTTGGACACCGTTGGACACCGTTGGACATCGTTGGACATCGTTGGACATCGTGGGACACCGTTGGACACCGTTGGACATCGTGGGACACCGTTGGACGACGTTGGACATCGTTGGACATCGTTGGACACCGTTGGACACCGTTGGACACCGTTGGACACCGTTGGACATCGGTGGACATCGTTGGACATCGTGGGACACCGTTGGACACCGTTGGACATCGTTGGACATCGTTGGACATCGTGGGACACCGTGGGACACCGTTGGACATCGTTGGACATCGTTGGACACCGTTGGACACCGTTGGACACCGTTGGACACCGTTGGACACCGTCGGACATCGTTGGACATCGTGGGACACCGTGGGACACCGTTGGACATCGTTGGACATCGTGGGACACCGTTGGACACCGTTGTACACCGTTGGACACCGCTGGACATCGTTGGACATCGTGGGACACCGTTGGACACCGTTGGACACCGTTGGACACCGTTGGACACCGTTGGACGACGTTGGACACCGTTGGACATCGTGGGACACCGTTGGACACCGTTGGACACTGTTGGACAACGTGGGACAACGTGGGACAACGTGGGACAACGTGGGACAACGTGGGACAACGTGGGACAACGTGGGACACCGTTGGACGCCGTTGGACACCTTTGGACATCGTTGGACACCGTTGGACATCGTTGGACACCGTGGGACACCGTTGGACACCGTTGGACGACGTTGGACTTCGTTGGACACTGTTGGACACCGTTGGACACCGTTGGACATCGTGGAACACCGTTTTACGACGTTGGACATCGTTGGACATCGTTGGATACCGTTGGACACCGTTGGACACCGTTGGACACCGTTGGACATCGGTGGACATCGTTGGACACCGTTGGACATCGTTGGACACCGTGGGACACCGTTGGACACCGTTGGACGACGTTGGACTTCGTTGGACACTGTTGGACACCGTTGGACACCGTTGGACATCGTTGGACACCGTTGGACGACGTTGGACATCGTTGGACACCGTTGGACACCGTTGGACACCGTTGGACGACGTTGGACATCGTTGGACACCGTTGGACACCGTTGGACGACGTTGGACATCGTTGCACATCGTTGGACATCGTGGGACACCGTTGGACACCGTTGGACACCGTTGGACGACGTTGGACACCGTTGGACATCGTGGGACACCGTTGGACACCGTTGGACACCGTTGGACAACGTGGGACAACGTGGGACAACGTGGGACAACGTGGGACAACGTGGGACAACGTGGGACAACGTGGGACACCGTTGGACGCCGTTGGACACCGTTGGACATCGTTGGACACCGTTGGACATCGTTGGACACCGTGGGACACCGTTGGACACCGTTGGACGACGTTAGACTTCGTTGGACACTGTTGGACACCGTTGGACATCGTGGGACACCGTTGGACACCGTTGGACACCGTTGGACATCGTTGGACATCGTTGGACATCGTTGGACATCGTGGGACACCGTTGGACATCGTGGGACACCGTTGGACACCATTGGACACCGTTGGACACCGTTGGACGACGTTGGACATCGTGGGACATCGTGGGACACCGTTGGACATCGTTGGACACCGTTGGACACCGTTGGACATCGTGGGACATCGTTGGACATCGTGGGACACCGTTGGACATCGTGGGACACCGTTGGACACCGTTGGACGACGTTGGACATCGTGGGAGACCGTTGGACATCGTTGGACATCGTTGGACATCGTGGGACACCGTTGGACATCGTTGGACATCGTGGGACAACATGGGACATCGTTGGACAACGTGGGACAACGTGGGACAACGTGGGACACCGTTGGACGACGTTGGACATCGTGGGAGACCGTTGGACATCGTTGGACATCGTTGGACATCGTGGGACACCGTTGGACATCGTTGGACATCGTGGGACACCGTTGGACACCGTTGTACACCGTTGGACACCGCTGGACATCGTTGGACATCGTGGGACACCGTTGGACACCGTTGGACAACGTGGGACAACGTGGGACAACGTGGGACACCGTTGGACACCGTGGGACAACATGGGACATCGTTGGACAACGTGGGACAACGTGGGACAACGTGGGACACCGTTGGACGACGTTGGACATCGTGGGAGACCGTTGGACATCGTTGGACATCGTTGGACATCGTGGGACACCGTTGGACATCGTGGGACACCGTTGGACATCGTGGGACACCGTTGGACACCATTGGACACCGTTGGACACCGTTGGACGACGTTGGACATCGTGGGACATCGTGGGACACCGTTGGACATCGTTGGACACCGTTGGACACCGTTGGACATCGTGGGACATCGTTGGACATCGTGGGACACCGTTGGACATCGTGGGACACCGTTGGACACCGTTGGACGACGTTGGACATCGTGGGAGACCGTTGGACATCGTTGGACACCATTGGACACCGTTGGACACCGTTGGACGACGTTGGACATCGTGGGACATCGTGGGACACCGTTGGACATCGTTGGACACCGTTGGACACCGTTGGACATCGTGGGACATCGTTGGACATCGTGGGACACCGTTGGACATCGTGGGACACCGTTGGACACCGTTGGACGACGTTGGACATCGTGGGAGACCGTTGGACATCGTTGGACATCGTTGGACATCGTGGGACACCGTTGGACATCGTTGGACATCGTGGGACAACATGGGACATCGTTGGACAACGTGGGACAACGTGGGACAACGTGGGACACCGTTGGACGACGTTGGACATCGTGGGACATCGTGGGACACCGTTGGACATCGTTGGACACCGTTGGACACCGTTGGACACCGTTGGACATCGTTGGACACCGTTGGACATCGTGGGACACCGTTGGACGACGTTGGACATCGTTGGACATCGTTGGACACCGTTGGACAACGTGGGACAACGTGGGACAACGTGGGACACCGTTGGACACCGTGGGACAACATGGGACATCGTTGGACAACGTGGGACAACGTGGGACAACGTGGGACACCGTTGGACGACGTTGGACATCGTGGGAGACCGTTGGACATCGTTGGACATCGTTGGACATCGTGGGACACCGTTGGACATCGTTGGACATCGTGGGACACCGTTGGACACCGTTGTACACCGTTGGACACCGCTGGACATCGTTGGACATCGTGGGACACCGTTGGACACCGTTGGACAACGTGGGACAACGTGGGACAACGTGGGACAACGTGGGACAACGTGGGACAACGTGGGACAACGTGGGACACCGTTGGACGCCGTTGGACACCGTTGGACATCGTTGGACACCGTTGGACATCGTTGGACACCGTGGGACACCGTTGGACACCGTTGGACGACGTTGGACTTCGTTGGACACTGTTGGACACCGTTGGACACCGTTGGACATCGTTGGACACCGTTGGACGACGTTGGACATCGTTGGACATCGTTGGACACCGTTGGACACCGTTGGACATCGGTGGACATCGTTGGACATCGTGGGACACCGTTGGACACCGTTGGACATCGTTGGACATCGTTGGACATCGTTGGACACCGTTGGACATCGTTGGACATCGTTGGACACCGTTGGACACCGTTGGACGACGTTGGACATCGTTGCACATCGTTGGACACCGTTGGACACCGTTGGACAACGTGGGACAACGTGGGACAACGTGGGACACCGTTGGACACCGTGGGACAACATGGGACATCGTTGGACAACGTGGGACAACGTGGGACAACGTGGGACAACGTGGGACAACGTGGGACACCGTTGGACACCGTTGGACACCGTTGGACACCGTTGGACACCGTTGGACACCGTTGGACATCGTTGGACACCGTTGGACATCGTTGGACACCGTTGGACGACGTTGGACACCGTTGGACACCATTGGACACCGTTGGACACCGTTGGACGACGTTGGACATCGTGGGACATCGTGGGACACCGTTGGACATCGTTGGACACCGTTGGACACCGTTGGACATCGTGGGACATCGTTGGACATCGTGGGACACCGTTGGACATCGTGGGACACCGTTGGACACCGTTGGACGACGTTGGACATCGTGGGAGACCGTTGGACATCGTTGGACATCGTTGGACATCGTGGGACACCGTTGGACATCGTTGGACATCGTGGGACACCGTTGGACACCGTTGGACACCGTTGGACATCGTTGGACACCGTTGGACATCGTGGGACACCGTTGGACGACGTTGGACATCGTTGGACATCGTTGGACACCGTTGGACACCGTTGGACACCGTTGGACATCGTGGGACACCGTTGGACACCGTTGTACACCGTTGGACACCGCTGGACATCGTTGGACATCGTGGGACACCGTTGGACACCGTTGGACAACGTGGGACAACGTGGGACAACGTGGGACAACGTGGGACAACGTGGGACAACGTGGGACAACGTGGGACACCGTTGGACGCCGTTGGACACCGTTGGACATCGTTGGACACCGTTGGACATCGTTGGACACCGTGGGACACCGTTGGACACCGTTGGACGACGTTGGACTTCGTTGGACACTGTTGGACACCGTTGGACACCGTTGGACATCGTTGGACACCGTTGGACGACGTTGGACATCGTTGGACATCGTTGGACACCGTTGGACACCGTTGGACACCGTTGGACACCGTTGGACATCGGTGGACATCGTTGGACATCGTGGGACACCGTTGGACACCGTTGGACATCGTTGGACATCGTTGGACATCGTTGGACACCGTTGGACATCGTTGGACATCGTTGGACACCGTTGGACACCGGGGGACACCGTAGAATGCGAGCGTTTTAGGCTTAATTAATCGTAAGATAGATACCTATGTTAAGTTCATTGTGAGCTCATTCTGTACAACGATACTTATCCATCTTGGAACGAAAAATTGTACCCGCGATTTGTCGGTTCGCGATCACTCAGTTCTTTCAAACTGTCGCGTGGCGTACTCGCTCGCGCGTATCCCGGGTACGTGCGGGTCAACGTGCACTGGAAAACTCTTTGGATTCGTAAGGCGGCCCAAGCACACCTCAGTCTTGGTGACTGCTCGACGACTGCTCGACGTTCGCACCGAATCGCGGGAGTTGTCGTCGCGCCGCTGATGCTTCCGAATCTGTTGGGGATTCAGTCGTGGATCTGCACTCCTGTCCGATTGGTACTTCGGTACTCGGGCAGGGACCTGTAATTTCACGTCCTCCGTAATTCTGTTCGGGCCCGCGGGGGTGGGCCCCACTGTTCAGTTGAGGCTTCTGCCTTCGTAATTCTGTTCAGCGGCCCCTCCCCGGGTTCCACATGTTCAGTTGGAGTGTGTTAAGTTGCCGGCCTATGTGCTGGATCCACGGCTGGATCACCAGCGGATCACTGGCATCATCGGTCGGCGCCATCGACCGCGACTCGTATAAGTTTCGAACGGCGAAGCAGGAATCGAGTTATGGTCAATACTTGGGCTTTCCGCTAATCCTTCGGGTTATCCGGTGCACCGGGGTACGTCGCATAAGTTCGTTAGTTCGTTCGTTAGCTTCATTTTCTTTCATTCGTTCCAAGTTAGATAAATGTGTCTTTGATACCGAATGCTGCCAGTAGGGGTACCAATTATTGTACAATATTTGTACTGATCTATGTAATCGGTATGTGGGAGATAGCTGTGGCGTTATGTATGCTTTGCTCCACGTTTGTAAAGATTCATGTAAGCGCTGCGTTGGAAATATGTGTTTCGCAGTTAGGGTACGAAACAACTATTTCTGTACGCAGGCCCATGGTCAAGTAGAGTCGTAACACGACATTCTGCCAATGGGTTGAATGTCGAGATGGATGTATAAAGATAAAGAAGCCATGGGCGTGTCTCTTGCGTAGTCACCTCCGCGTGGTGAGACCTGGTAATTGGCATCGTTTTCCAAAAAATTAATCAGTTGATTAATCTTTGGAAAACGATACCAAGCTAAGAACTACGCAGCAGTCCGGTTTGGATCTCCAAATGCCGCGAACAGAATTTTGGATGATACAGACTGGGCTGCACCGTAGGTCATCGTGGGACAACGTTGGACAACGAAGGTCAACGTTGGACAACGTGGGACAACGTTGGACAACGTGGGACAACGTGGGACAACGTGGGACAACGTGGTACAACGTGGGACAACGTTGGACAACAAAATTCGAATTTAAAAATTTGAAGATTTGAAAATTCAAATTTGACTATTTGAATTTTTGAAAATTTGAAAATTTGAAAATTCAAATTTGAAAATTTGAAAATTCAAATTTGAATATTCAAATTTGAAAACTCAAATTTGAAAATTTAAAAATTCAAATTTGAAAATTCAAATTTAAAAATTCAAATTTGAAAATTCAAATTTGAAAATTCAAATTCGAAAATTCAAATTTAAAAGTTCAAATTTCAAAAGTCAAATTTAAAAATTCAAATTTGAAAATTCAAAAATTCAAATTTGAAAATTCAAATTTGAAAATTCAAAAATTCAAATTTGAAAATTCAAATTTGAAAATTCAAATTTGAAAATTCAAATTTGAAAATTCAAATTTGAAAATTCAAAATTGAAAATTCAAATTTGAAAATTTAAAAATTCAAATTTGAAATTTCAAATTTGAAAATTCAAATTTGAATATTTGAAAATTCAAATTTGAAAATTCAACATTGAAAATTCAAATTTGAAAATTTAAAAATTCAAATTTGAAATTTCAAATTTGAAAATTCAAATTTGAATATTTGAAAATTCAAATTTGAAAATTTAAAAATTCAAATTTGAAAATTCAAATTTAAAAATTCAAAATTTGAAAATTTGAAAATTCAAATTTGAAAATTTGAATATTCAAATTTGAATATTTGAAAATTCAAATTTGAAAATTAAAAAATTCAAATTTGAAAATTCAAATTTGAAAATTTAAAAATTCAAATTTGAAAATTCAAATTTGAAAATTTAAAAATTCAAATTTGAAAATTCAAATTTGAAAATTTAAATTTAAAAATTCAAATTTGAATATTTGAAAATTCAAATTCGAAAATTCAAATTTGAAAATTTAAAAATTCAAATTTGAAAATTCAAATTTAAAAATTCAAATTTGAAAATTCAAATTTGAAAATTCAAATTTGAAAATTCAAATTTGAAAATTCAAATTTAAAAATTCAAATTTAAAAATTCAAATTTGAAAATTCAAATTTAAAAATTCAAATTTGAAAATTCAAATTCGAAAATTCAAATTTAAAAATTCAAATTTGAATATTAGAAAATTCAAATTTGAAAATTTAGAAATTCAAATTTGAAAATTCAAATTTAAAAATTCAAATTTGAATATTTGAAAATTCAAATTTGAAAATTTAAAAATTCAAATTTGAAAATTTAAAAATTCAAATTTGAAAATTCAAATTTGAATATTTGAAAATTCAAATTTGAAAATTTAAAAATTCGAATTTGAAAATTCAAATTTGAAAATTCAAATTTAAAAATTCAAATTTAAAAATTCAAATTAGAAAATTCAAATATGAAAATTCAAATTTGAATATTTGAAAATTCAAATTTGAAAATTCAAATTGAAAAATTCAAATTTGAATATTTGAAAATTCAAATTTGAAAATTTAAAAATTCAAATTTGAAAATTCAAATTTAAAAATACAAATTTAAAAATTCAAATTTGAAAATTCAAATTTGAATATTTCAAAATTCAAATTTGAAAATTTAAAAATTCAAATTTGAAAATTCAAATTTGAAAATTCAAATTTAAAAATTCAGCTTTAAAAATTCAAATTAGAAAATTCAAATATGAAACTTCAAATTTGAAGTCCCGGCCACCAGCGACTGTCCAAAAACCGTGGGCAGATAGGATGGGAGTCGCGCCGAAATCGGGCAGCGGTGGCACCGTTAAAAAGCCATTCAGGAAGGAAAAGACGTCGCCAACAGTCAAGCTCCCTCGCGCACCGAGTACATCCGCGGTAACACTGACGCTAAGCGAGGGAGCCAACATGTCGTATGCCGACGTCGTAACGACGGCCAGAAGAGCTATCCCCCTCGGCGAGATAGGCGTGCAGGCCGTCACGATGAAGAAGGCGGTGACGGGCGCCATCGTCATCAGAGTCCCGAGGGACAAGGACAGAGAAAAGGCGTCGATCCTTGCGACGCGCCTGGCAGACGTTCTGGACCCGACCAAGGTAAGGGTCGGAACTCCCACGATCAAAGCCGAGCTGAGGGTCACCAATGTGGACATCTCAATGGGCAAGGAGGAGCTGCGTCAGGCTCTGGCCTTGGCCGCGGGATGCAGCAGCGAGGATGTTCGGATCGGCGAGATCGGCGTCTCCAGGGGCGGACTCGGATCGGCATGGGTCAGGTGTCCGGCGGCCGGTGCCCGCAAGCTAGCTCAGGCGGGCAGGGTGGTCTTGGGGTGGTCCATCGCGAGGGTCTCTGCCATACCGAAGAGACCCTTACAGTGCTTCAAGTGCCTGGAGTTGGGGCACGTACGGGCAACTTGCACGTCCGCCGAGGATAGAAGCCGTCTTTGCTACAGGTGCGGTGAAAGCGGGCACCGCGCCAGGGGATGTCCCACCTTGGCGCCGAAATGTCCCTTATGCGAGCGGCTGGGAGCTCCATCCGGACACAGGATGGGCGGAGTGGCATGTGCCCCCCCGAAAATCAAGAGAAGTAAGGGGCAGCTTACCCGTCGGTCTGCCGCCGCCGCCGACACAATTATCACTACCATCGCCGGCGGCAACGAGAACTACGGCGGAAACGCTACCGGGGCGGAGTCACCATCAGCAGTGACGAGTGGCCGGGAGGGGGCCATGGAGCTGGCGGAGTAACTTCAACCGCCTGCTCCAATGTAACATAGGAAGAGCCAGACGGGCGCAGGACCTGCTTCTCCAGGCTATACGGGAGAATCGGGTCGCACTCGCTGTGGTGGCTGAACCATACCGCGTCCCCGACGCCCCCAACTGGATCGGGGACCTGAACGGATCTACAGCCATAACATGGACGCCGGCGTTGTGTTCGCCCGGCGCCCTGCTGGATCGCGGTGACGGCTTCGTCGCCGTCGAGTGGAACGGGATCGCGATAGTGGGCATTTACGTCTCGCCCAACAGCGGAGTGGCCTCGTTCGGGGACTTCCTGGACGAGGTCGGTGACTGCGTTCGTAGATGCATGCCTCGTCAGGTACTCGTCCTTGGGGACTTCAACGCGCGCTCGTCGCAATGGGGGGACACCAGGACGGACTCCCGCGGAAGGATGCTGACAGACTGGGCCGCGGCGCTCGGACTGGTCCTGGTGAACAGGGGCACAACTAGCACCTGCGTGGCGTGGAGGGGATCGTCCATCGTCGACGTTACCTGGGCTACCGCCGGGCTCTACCGAAAGATCCACGGATGGAGAGTGGCCGACAGAATGGAGACCTTATCGGACCACCTCTATATAATGATGGAAATGGAGGGGGAGGCCGACGCGCGCGACAGCGGTGCCCGACGACAACGAGAGGAGAACCGGTCCCGTCGACCACCACCACCCACACCTAGGTGGCGCTTGAAGGAGAGGGACAAGGACATGCTGCGGGCGGCGGTCACTGTCTCCGCCTGGAGCTGGGACGCACGGGGGGACAACACCACAACCCCCCCCCCACCGCCACCTCCACATTGGGTAGCGTCGACGAGGAGGCTGACGAACTCCACGGATACATGATCGCGGCATGCGACGCCTCTATGCCGCGCTCCGCCCCGGGAAACAGAGGCGACCGTTCCGTGTATTGGTGGACACCGGAAATAGCCGATATGCGAGCGGGTTGCATGCGGGCCCGGAGAAGATTCGTAAGGGCGCGCCGCCGCAGACAGACACACGACGAGGAGGAGATCTCTCGCCGCTATGAAGAATACAGAGAGACGAGACGCGCTCTCCAACGGGAGATCAAACTAGCCAAGGCCCGGTGTTGGGATCGATTGATCGAATTGGTCGATTCAGATCCGTGGGGGAGGCCCTATCGCATCGTTACGAAGAAACTGCGACCTTCGGCCCCCCCGCTGACCGAAAACATGGATCCGGCGTTACTGGACAACGTCATCGGGACTTTGTTCCCACGGCGGGACAACAACGAGACGTCCGCGCCAGCCCCTACCACCATCGACGGGACGGCGCCGACGGATTGGAACGAGGAACTTCGAGTGACTGAGGAAGAGTTGCTCGAAGCCGCGAAGAAGATGGCATCCCGCGACGTGGCGCCGGGTCCGGACGGGATCCCGGGCCGAGTCTGGACGGAGTCGATCGACACCTTGGCTCCCCGTTTGCGGCACCTGTTCTCCAGGTGCCTGAAGGAGGGCGCCTATCCTCGGGCGTGGCGCACGGCGAAACTCGTGTTGCTACGGAAGGAGGGTCGACCGCCGGACGCGCCATCGGCATACAGGCCGGTGTGTCTTCTCGACGAGGTGGGTAAACTCTTCGAGAGGATCATAGTCGCCCGCCTGGAGGCACACATGGGGAGACGGATTCCCGGATGGCACGATAGCCAATTTGGATTTCGCCGGGGCCGCTCGACCGTGGACGCGGTAAAGAGGCTGAGATCCATGGCGGAGGACATGGTCGCGCGAGAAGGGGTGGCGGTAGCCGTCTCCTTGGACATCTCCAACGCTTTCAATAGCATTCCTTGGAGCAGGATCGTGGAGGCGCTGCGACACTTCGAGTCCCCGCCATACCTCGTCAGGGTGATTCAGGCCTATCTGAACGATAGGTGGATCACCTACACAGGCAGAAACGGCGTGAAGGAGCGAAGACCGGTGGAGCGCGGCGTGCCGCAGGGCTCGGTACTCGGACCGATTCTGTGGGTCACTGCCTATGACTCGGTCCTCCGAAGTCCCATGCCGCCGGGGGCTGGCATGATATGCTACGCGGATGACACGCTGGTGCTGGCCAGCGGACGATGGTGGAACGACGCCGCATGCCTGACTGAGACCGCCGTGGCATGCGCGGTGCACGCCATTCGAAGACTCGGCTTGAGCGTGTCGCCGGCGAAATCGGAAGCCCTGTGGTTCTACGACCAACGACGCAGAGGAACGCCGCCTGCGGAGCTGTCGACTATAGTCATCGACGGAGAAGAGGTCCCTGTGGGACACCGGATGAAGTACTTGGGCTTGATCGTCGACAGTAAGTGGACGTTCGAGCCACACTTTGAGTACTTAGCCCCGAAAGTAACGGCCGCAGCCAACGCGCTGTGCGGCCTTTTACCTAACATCGGCGGGGCAGGATTGGGAGTCCGCCGGCTCTACGAAGGAGTGATCAGGTCACGAGTCCTTTACGGAGCGCCCGTATGGGCCGATGATCTGGCGGTGAGCCGGCGTAACCGGACTCTGGTGAGAAGGCTCCACAGGACGATCGCCATCCGGGCAGCGAGGGGATACAGGACGGTGTCCTACGCGACAGCGACCGTGCTGGCCGCGTCCCCCCCGTTCGAGCTACAGGCCCTTGCCCTTCGCCGGGTGTACGAACACCGGAGGGCCGCGACCTTGGACCGACGTGCCACGCCGACGGCACCAACCGTGGACGTTCGGGAGGAAACAAGACTAGAAGCATGGGAGCGGTGGCACTCGCAGCTGTTGGAAGAGGATGCGATGCGCCCTCATCGGGCCGTCCGCGCCGTCCTGCCCAACTGGGACAAGTGGAGAGACAAAGGCGGGGTCCCGCTCACATTCAGGACGACTCAGGTGCTCACCGGCCACGGGGTGTTCGGCGATTACCTGCTCAAGATCCGGCGAGAGGTGGCGACCATCTGTCACCACTGTGGGGAGGAGGAGGACACGGCGCGGCACACGCTGGAGGCTTGCCCGGCGTGGGAGGTACCGCGACGTGTCTTACGACTCGAGATCGGCGAGAGATTGGCCCCCGAGACGCTCATCGAAGCTATGCTCAGGGGGCCCCAGGAGTACAGAGCCGTCCGCACCTTCTGCGAGCAAGTTATGCTCGTGAAGGAGCGGGCGGAGAGAGAAAGAGAGAAAGCCCAGCATACCAGCAGGGCGCGGCAACAAGGAGTCTCCGCGCGTCACGGACTGGCGGTACCGCCGCCGTGAACGCGCCCAGGGAGTCATCGAGGAAGTAACAAGACCCAAGGAAAGGGGCGCTAGGGGGCGTGGTCCCCCCTGGCGGCCCCGATCTTCTGTCTAACAAGGAAGTCTCCCGCCCAGCAGGGAGATAGACGGCGAGGAGCGCTTGGTAGTATTCGCAAGAGACCCTGAGCCCTCCTCGAACAGCCGTCTGGAAGACCACCGTGGAGTTTTAGTCGGTAAGAGTCCGACACTTCCCATGCTGCTCGCAGCTGGGAGTCCATGAGGATTTCTCCACGAAAAAAAAAAAAAAAAAAAAAAAAAAGGTTGGGGTTAGGTTGGGGTTAGGTTGGGGTTAGGTTGGGGTTAGGTTGGGGTTAGGTTGGGGTTAGGTTGGGGTTAGGTTGGGGTTAGGTTGGGGTTAGGTTGGGGTTAGGTTGGGGTTAGGTTGGGGTTAGGTTGGGGTTAGGTTGGGGTTAGGTTGGGGTTAGGTTGGGGTTAGGTTGGGGAGCATGAGGCGGGCATGGGTTCTCGGGGCGTAGGACCACCCCCCGGGAAACCCCGATGGATCTGATGTTCCCCTATAGTCGGGTGGCGGCCGGTCGGTGCCTCTGGTACCCGTCAGGTCGCTGATCCGGTGCGAGGAACTTCGGAGAAGTTGGTGGGCCCATGCCTGTCAAGACCACTCACCTCACCTTCTCGTGGGGCTCCCTGTCACCCTGCTCCGGACTCTCCGGGACAGGGTGCGAAAGAGTGAGTGGCACCAGGACAGATTCCCGATGACGACCCGGCGAGAAACAACTTCATTCACCATGGAAGGCACAACAGATAGGAGAAACACGTACAGTACAGGGGAGGGAGACCCCAGTACCGGCGTAGTCGGGGGTAGTCAAGTGGGCCCCACTACGTCGTCAACATACGACCACGGCCGCTCGGGGGTGGGCCGCCAGGCCCCCGAACGTGTTACCACGCCTGGCGAAGCGAGAAGTCTATTCTCGGAAGAATACATGGAGACATCGAGAACTCCGAGGACGAGAAGCGGGTGCCGGGCGGGCAGCGTTTTCCTTGCGCCGGCCCCGTCAGACGGAGCAACAACAATAACAACATCTGCTGCGGGAGGATCGCGGGAGCGAGCGAGGTCGGACGACGAAGAATCGGTAGCCTCGTTCGCGTCTCGCTCATCACTGGCATCAATCGCATCCAGGGGGAAGAAGAGGAGACTGGCGACAGCAGCCACCTTGGAAGTCTCCGAAGATCTGGAGATACAAGTGAGGACGAGTTCGGCCGCGGACGTCAGCGCGGAATTAACGAGACACGTGTCCGAGATCATGAAGGTGGCGACCACATCGTCCAACCTCAAGGGCACGTACGTCAAAGCGCTGAAGGAAGCGGCAAGCTATATCTCGGCCGCATGGAAGAGCGAGGCCCCGCGAAGGAGAGAACAAGCGGGCAGCAGCGGCAACAACGCGGCGATGAGGCTGGTGGAGGCGAGACTGTCCGCGTTGGAGGAGGAGAACGCCGCCCTTAGGAGAGAGCTGGCAAGGAGGTCTATGCCCGCGATCGAAGGCCTGCGGGGCGGCGGTGCCGACACGGACCGCCCACGGGTCGAGGCTGCAACCCAAGAAGCGCGACTCGACGCCCTCGAGAGAAAGCTAGAAGAGTTGGGTCCCTCCATAACGAAGATGGTGGAGAGACAACTCGGGAGTCTATTGAAGCCGCAGCAGCAACAACAACAACAGCTGCAACAACAGCGGCAGCAGCAACAAAGCACTCCCGAAACCCGACGGAGCGCGGAATACTCCGCTACTCGCCCCCCCGCCCGCGCAGATCCCCCGCCGCCCCCAAGGACTCGGGAGGACGGCGGGTGGAGCGTGATGGTAGGGAGAAAAAGTAAGATGGGGCAGAGGAACATCGCCGAAAGGAAGCTGGACGCCGCTGGAGGAGAGGAGAAGTCCCGGCCACCAGCGACTGTCCAAAAACCGTGGGCAGATAGGATGGGAGGCGCGCCGAAATCGGGCAGCGGTGGCACCGTTCAAAAGCCATTCAGGAAGGAAAAGACGTCGCCAACAGTCAAGCTCCCTCGCGCACCGAGTACATCCGCGGTAACACTGACGCTAAGCGAGGGAGCCAACATGTCGTATGCCGACGTCGTAACGACGGCCAGAAGAGCTATCCCCCTCGGCGAGATAGGCGTGCAGGCCGTCACGATGAAGAAGGCGGTGACGGGCGCCATCGTCATCAGAGTCCCGAGGGACAAGGACAGAGAAAAGGCGTCGATCCTTGCGACGCGCCTGGCAGACGTTCTGGACCCGACCAAGGTAAGGGTCGGAACTCCCACGATCAAAGCCGAGCTGAGAGTCACCAATGTGGACATCTCAATGGGCAGGGAGGAGCTGCGTCAGGCTCTGGCCTTGGCCGCGGGATGCAGCAGCGAGGATGTTCGGATCGGCGAGATCGGCGTCTCCAGGGGCGGACTCGGATCGGCATGGGTCAGGTGTCCGGCGGCCGGTGCCCGCAAGCTAGCTCAGGCGGGCAGGGTGGTCTTGGGGTGGTCCATCGCGAGGGTCTCTGCCATACCGAAGAGACCCCTACAGTGCTTCAAGTGCCTGGAGTTGGGGCACGTACGGGCAACTTGCACGTCCGCCGAGGATAGAAGCCGTCTTTGCTACAGGTGCGGTGAAAGCGGGCACCGCGCCAGGGGATGTCCCGCCTTGGCGCCGAAATGTCCCTTATGCGAGCGGCTGGGAGCTCCATCCGGACACAGGATGGGCGGAGTGGCATGTGCCCCCCCGAAAATCAAGAGAAGTAAGGAGCAGCTTACCCGTCGGTCTACCGCCGCCGCCGACACCGTTATCACTACCATCGCCGGCGGCAACGAGAACTACGGCGGAAACGCTACCGGGGCGGAGTCACCATCAGCAGTGACGAGTGGCCGGGAGGAGGCCATGGAGCTGGCGGAGTAACTTCAACCGCCTGCTCCAATGTAACATAGGAAGAGCCAGACGGGCGCAGGACCTGCTTCTCCAGGCTATACGGGAGAATCGGGTCGCACTCGCTGTGGTGGCTGAACCATACCGCGTCCCCGACGCCCCCAACTGGATCGGGGACCTGAACGGATCAACAGCCATAACATGGACGCCGGCGTTGTGTTCGCCCGGCGCCCTGCTGGATCGCGGTAACGGCTTCGTCGCCGTCGAGTGGAACGGGATCGCGATAGTGGGCATTTACGTCTCGCCCAACAGCGGAGTGGCCTCGTTCGGGGACTTCCTGGACGAGGTCGGTGACTGCGTTCGTAGATGCCTGCCTCGTCAGGTACTCGTCCTTGGGGACTTCAACGCGCGCTCGTCGCAATGGGGGGACACCAGGACGGACTCCCGCGGCAGGATGCTGACAGACTGGGCCGCGACGCTCGGGCTGATTCTGGTGAACAGGGGCACAACTAGCACCTGCGTGGCGTGGAGGGGATCGTCCATCGTCGACGTTACCTGGGCTACCGCCGGGCTCTACCGAAAGATCCACGGATGGAGAGTGGCCGACAGAATGGAGACCTTATCGGACCACCTCTATATAATGATGGAAATGGAGGGGGAGGCCGCCGCCTGCGACAGCGGTGCCCGACGACAACGAGAGGAGAACCGGTCCCGTCGACCACCACCATCCACACCTAGGTGGCGCTTGAAGGAGAGGGACAAGGACATGCTGCGGGCGGCGGTCACTGTCTCCGCCTGGAGCTGGGACGCACGGGGGGACAACACCACAACCCCCCCCACCACCACCTCCACATTGGGTAGCGTCGACGAGGAGGCTGACGAACTCCACGGATACATGATCGCGGCATGCGACGCCTCTATGCCGCGCTCCGCCCCGGGAAACAGAGGCGACCGTTCCGTGTATTGGTGGACACCGGAAATAGCCGATATGCGGGCGGGTTGCATGCGGGCCCGGAGAAGATTCGTAAGGGCGCGTCGCCGCAAACGGACACACGACGAGGAGGAGATCTCTCGCCGCTATGAAGAATACAGAGAGACGAGACGCGCTCTCCAACGGGAGATCAAACTAGCCAAGGCCCGGTGTTGGGATCGATTGATCGAATTGGTCGATTCAGATCCGTGGGGGAGGCCCTATCGCATCGTTACGAAGAAACTGCGACCTTCGGCCCCCCCGCTGACCGAAAACATGGATCCGGCGTTACTGGACAACGTCATCGGGACGTTGTTCCCACGGCGGGACAACAACGAGACGTCCGCGCCAGCCCCTACCACCATCGACGGGACGGCGCCGACGGATTGGAACGAGGAACTTCGAGTGACTGAGGAAGAGTTGCTCGAAGCCGCGAAGAAGATGGCATCCCGCGACGTGGCGCCGGGTCCGGACGGGATCCCGGGCCGAGTCTGGACGGAGTCGATCGACACCTTGGCTCCCCGTTTGCGGCACCTGTTCTCCAGGTGCCTGAGGGAGGGCGCCTATCCTCGGGCGTGGCGCACGGCGAAACTCGTGTTGCTACGGAAGGAGGGTCGACCGCCGGACGCGCCATCGGCATACAGGCCGGTGTGTCTTCTCGACGAGGTGGGTAAACTCTTCGAGAGGATCATAGTCGCCCGCCTGGAGGCACACATGGAGAGACGGATTCCCGGATGGCACGATAGCCAATTTGGATTTCGCCGGGGCCGCTCGACCGTGGACGCGGTAAAGAGGCTGAGATCCATGGCGGAGGACATGGTCGCGCGAGAAGGGGTGGCGGTAGCCGTCTCCTTGGACATCTCCAACGCTTTCAATAGCATTCCTTGGAGCAGGATCGTGGAGGCGCTGCGACACTTCGAGTCCCCGCCATACCTCGTCAGGGTGATTCAGGCCTATCTGAACGATAGGTGGATCACCTACACAGGCAGAAACGGCGTGAAGGAGCGAAGACCGGTGGAGCGCGGCGTGCCGCAGGGCTCGGTACTCGGACCGATTCTGTGGATCACTGCCTATGACTCGGTCCTCCGAAGTCCCATGCCGCCGGGGGCTGGCATGATATGCTACGCGGATGACACGCTGGTGCTGGCCAGCGGACGATGGTGGAACGACGCCGCATGCCTGACTGAGACCGCCGTGGCATGCGCGGTGCACGCCATTCGAAGACTCGGCTTGAGCGTGTCGCCGGCGAAATCGGAAGCCCTGTGGTTCTACGACCAACGACGCAGAGGAACGCCGCCTGCGGAGCTGTCGACTATAGTCATCGACGGAGAAGAGGTCCCTGTGGGACACCGGATGAAGTACTTGGGCTTGATCGTCGACAGTAAGTGGACGTTCGAGCCACACTTTGAGTACTTAGCCCCGAAAGTAACGGCCGCAGCCAACGCGCTGTGCGGCCTTTTACCTAACATCGGCGGGGCAGGATTGGGAGTCCGCAGGCTCTACGAAGGAGTGATCAGGTCACGAGTCCTTTACGGAGCGCCCGTATGGGCCGATGATCTGGCGGTGAGCCGGCGTAACCGGACTCTGGTGAGAAGGCTCCACAGGACGATCACCATCCGGGCAGCGAGGGGATACAGGACGGTGTCCTACGCGACAGCGACCGTGCTGGCCGCGTCCCCCCCGTTCGAGCTACAGGCCCTTGCCCTTCGCCGGGTGTACGAACACCGGAGGGCCGCGACCTTGGACCGACGTGCCACGCCGACGGCACCAACCGTGGACGTTCGGGAGGAAACAAGACTAGAAGCATGGGAGCGGTGGCACTCGCAGCTGTTGGAAGAGGATGCGATGCGCCCTCATCGGGCCGTCCGCGCCGTCCTGCCCAACTGGGACAAGTGGAGAGACAAAGGCGGGGTCCCGCTCACATTCAGGACGACTCAGGTGCTCACCGGCCACGGGGTGTTCGGCGATTACCTGCTCAAGATCCGGCGAGAGGTGACGACCATCTGTCACCACTGTGGGGAGGAGGAGGACACGGCGCGGCACACGCTGGAGGCTTGCCCGGCGTGGGAGGTACCGCGACGTGTCTTACGACTCGAGATCGGCGAGAGATTGGCCCCCGAGACGCTCATCGAAGCTATGCTCAGGGGGCCCCAGGAGTACAGAGCCGTCCGCACCTTCTGCGAGCAAGTTATGCTCGTGAAGGAGCGGGCGGAGAGAGAAAGAGAGAAAGCCCAGCATACCAGCAGGGCGCGGCAACAAGGAGTCTCCGCGCGTCACGGACCGGCGGTACCGCCGCCGTGAACGCGCCCAAGGAGTCATCAAGGAAGTAACAAGACCCAAGGAAAGGGGCGCTAGGGGGCGTGGTCCCCCCTGGCGGCCCCGATCTTCTGTCTAACAAGGAAGTCTCCCGCCCAGCAGGGAGATAGACGGCGAGGAGCGCTTGGTAGTATTCGCAAGAGACCCTGAGCCCTCCTCGAACAGCCGTCTGGAAGACCACCGTGGAGTTTTAGTCGGTAAGAGTCCGACACTTCCCATGCTGCTCGCAGCTGGGAGTCCATGAGGATTTCTCCACGAAAAAAAAAAAAAAAAAAAAAAAAAAAGGTTGGGGTTAGGTTGGGGTTAGGTTGGGGTTAGGTTGGGGTTAGGTTGGGGTTAGGTTGGGGTTAGGTTGGGGTTAGGTTGGGGTTAGGTTGGGGTTAGGTTGGGGTTAGGTTGGGGTTAGGTTGTCAACGTCCGTTGGCTGGGGTGAAACACTCGTTCCCGTTAGATCACGAAAGTTAAGCACCCCAGGTTGCGGGGCGGTCTGGGATGGGTGACCGCTCCGTGATGACGTTGGCGCTTTGGATTGCGGTGACCAAATCCGGTTTTTTCGGATTCCACCAAGGACCAGGAGAGACTAGAGGGCACCCCAAACCAGGAGGAAGCAGTACGGGCCACCAGGAGGATGTTCGGGTGGGGAAGTCGGTTTGGGGGACAACCGTTCCACCTGTGGGCGACATCGTGGTACGCCGACGAGAGTTTCCGGCTGGGTGGGGGCAAGAGCGCCTAGTAGGGATTGGTGCCCCCGAACGGCGAGTTCTCCCCCCTCCCCCCGATGAAACCTGCAGATGGACGAAGCTCGGACGCCAACTGGGGGACCCGGAGGCTGAAAGTAGGCAACGGCGACGTGGCCGGAGGTGGATGACCTGCCTCTGGCTCCGGAACAACATCTCGGAGGACAACACCAGCGGCGTCGGACTACAAGCGGTGGTCGCATTCGCAAGAGAACCTACCCTAAGTCCACAAGACGCCAGGATGGTCATCGTGGGGTTTTAGTCGGTAAGAGTCCGACACTACCCGGACGCGTCTGGTGGCGCCCGGGTGTCCATGAGGATTTCCCCACGTATAAAAAAAAAAAAAAAAAAAAGGTTGGGGTTAGGTTGTCAACGTCCGTTGGCTGGGGTGAAACACTCGTTCCCGTTAGATCACGAAAGTTAAGCACCCCAGGTTGCGGGGCGGTCTGGGATGGGTGACCGCTCCGTGATGACGTTGGCGCTTTGGATTGCGGTGACCAAATCCGGTTTTTTCGGATTCCACCAAGGACCAGGAGAGACTAGAGGGCACCCCAAACCAGGAGGAAGCAGTACGGGCCACCAGGAGGATGTTCGGGTGGGGAAGTCGGTTTGGGGGACAACCGTTCCACCTGTGGGCGACATCGTGGTACGCCGACGAGAGTTTCCGGCTGGGTGGGGGCAAGAGCGCCTAGTAGGGATTGGTGCCCCCGAACGGCGAGTTCTCCCCCCTCCCCCCGATGAAACCTGCAGATGGACGAAGCTCGGACGCCAACTGGGGGACCCGGAGGCTGAAAGTAGGCAACGGCGACGTGGCCAGAGGTGGATGACCTGCCTCTGGCTCCGGAACAACATCTCGGAGGACAACACCAGCGGCGTCGGACTACAAGCGGTGGTCGCATTCGCAAGAGAACCTACCCTAAGTCCACAAGACGCCAGGATGGTCATCGTGGGGTTTTAGTCGGTAAGAGTCCGACACTACCCGGACGCGTCTGGTGGCGCCCGGGTGTCCATGAGGATTTCCCCACGTATAAAAAAAAAAAAAAAAAAAAGGTTGGGGTTAGGTTGGGGTTAGGTTGGGGTTAGGTTGGGGTTAGGTTGGGGTTAGGTTGGGGTTAGGTTGGGGTTAGGTTGGGGTTAGGTTGTCAACGTCCGTTGGCTGGGGTGAAACACTCGTTCCCGTTAGATCACGAAAGTTAAGCACCCCAGGTTGCGGGGCGGTCTGGGATGGGTGACCGCTCCGTGATGACGTTGGCGCTTTGGATTGCGGTGACCAAATCCGGTTTTTTCGGATTCCACCAAGGACCAGGAGAGACTAGAGGGCACCCCAAACCAGGAGGAAGCAGTACGGGCCACCGGGAGGATGTTCGGGTGGGGAAGTCGGTTTGGGGGACAACCGTTCCACCTGTGGGCGACATCGTGGTACGCCGACGAGAGTTTCCGGCTGGGTGGGGGCAAGAGCGCCTAGTAGGGATTGGTGCCCCCGAACGGCGAGTTCTCCCCCCTCCCCCCGATGAAACCTGCAGATGGACGAAGCTCGGACGCCAACTGGGGGACCCGGAGGCTGAAAGTAGGCAACGGCGACGTGGCCAGAGGTGGATGACCTGCCTCTGGCTCCGGAACAACATCTCGGAGGACAACACCAGCGGCGTCGGACTACAAGCGGTGGTCGTATTCGCAAGAGAACCTACCCTAAGTCCACAAGACGCCAGGATGGTCATCGTGGGGTTTTAGTCGGTAAGAGTCCGACACTACCCGAACGCGTCTGGTGGCGCCCGGGTGTCCATGAGGATTTCCCCACGTATAAAAAAAAAAAAAAAAAAAAGGTTGGGGTTAGGTTGGGGTTAGGTTGGGGTTAGGTTGGGGAGCATGAGGCGGGCATGGGTTCTCGGGGCGTAGGACCACCCCCCGGGAAACCCCGATGGATCTGATGTTCCCCTATAGTCGGGTGGCGGCCGGTCGGTGCCTCTGGTACCCGTCAGTTCGCTGATCCGGTGCGAGGAACTTCGGAGAAGTTGGTGGGCCCATGCCTGTCAAGACCACTCACCTCACCTTCTCGTGGGGCTCCCTGTCACCCTGCTCCGGACTCTCCGGGACAGGGTGCGAAAGAGTGAGTGGCACCAGGACAGATTCCCGATGACGACCCGGCGAGAAACAACTTCATTCACCATGGAAGGCACAACAGATAGGAGAAACACGTACAGTACAGGGGAGGGAGACCCCAGTACCGGCGTAGTCGGGGGTAGTCAAGTGGGCCCCACTACGTCGTCAACATACGACCACGGCCGCTCGGGGGTGGGCCGCCAGGCCCCCGAACGAGTTACCACGCCTGGCGAAGCGAGAAGTCTACTCTCGGAAGAATACACGGAGACACCGAGAACTCCGAGGACGAGAAGCGGGTGCCGGGCGGGCAGCGTTTTCCTTGCGCCGGCCCCGTCAGACGGAGCAACAACAATAACAACATCTGCTGCGGGAGGATCGCGGGAGCGAGCGAGGTCGGACGACGAAGAATCGGTAGCCTCGTTCGCGTCTCGCTCATCACTGGCATCAATCGCATCCAGGGGGAAGAAGAGGAGACTGGCGACAACAGCCACCTTGGAAGTCTCCGAAGACCTGGAGATACAAGTGAGGACGAGTTCGGCCGCGGACGTCAGCGCGGAATTAACGAGACACGTGTCCGAGATCATGAAGGTGGCGACCACATCGTCCAACCTCAAGGGCACGTACGTCAAAGCGCTGAAGGAAGCGGCAAGCTATATCTCGGCCGCATGGAAGAGCGAGGCCCCGCGAAGGAGAGAACAAGCGGGCAGCAGCGGCAACAACGCGGCGATGAGGCTGGTGGAGGCGAGACTGTCCGCGTTGGAGGAGGAGAACGCCGCCCTTAGGAGAGAGCTGGCAAGGAGGTCTATGCCCGCGATCGAAGGCCTGCGTGGCGGCGGTGCCGACGCGGACCGCCCACGGGTCGAGGCTGCAACCCAAGAAGCGCGACTCGACGCCCTCGAGAGAAAGCTAGAAGAGTTGGGTCCCTCCATAACGAAGATGGTGGAGAGACAACTCGGGAGTCTATTGAGGCCGCAGCAGCAACAACAACAACAGCTGCAACAACAGCGGCAGCAGCAACAAAGCACTCCCGCAACCCGACGGAGCGCGGAATACTCCGCTACTCGCCCCCCCGCCCGCACAGATCCCCCGCCGCCCCCAAGGACTCGGGAGGACGGCGGGTGGAGCGTGGTGGTAGGGAGAAAAAGTAAGATGGGGCAGAAGAACATCGCCGAAAGGAAGCTGGACGCCGCTGGAGGAGAGGAGAAGTCCCGGCCACCAGCGACTGTCCAAAAACCGTGGGCAGATAGGATGGGAGGCGCGCCGAAATCGGGCAGCGGTGGCACCGTTAAAAAGCCATTCAGGGAGGAAAAGACGTCGCCAACAGTCAAGCTCCCTCGCGCACCGAGTACATCCGCGGTAACACTGACGTTAAGCGAGGGAGCCAACATGTCGTATGCCGACGTCGTAGCGATGGCCAGAAGAGCTATCCCCCTCGGCGAGATAGGCGTGGAGGCCGTCACGATGAAGAAGGCGGTGACGGGCGCCATCGTCATCAGAGTCCCGAGGGACAAGGACAGAGAAAAGGCGTCGATCCTTGCGACGCGCCTGGCAGACGTTCTGGACCCGACCAAGGTAAGGGTCGGAACTCCCACGATCAAAGCCGAGCTGAGAGTCACCAATGTGGACATCTCAATGGGCAAGGAGGAGCTGCGTCAAGCTCTGGCCTTGGCCGCGGGATGCAACAGCGAGGATGTTCGGATCGGCGAGATCGGCGTCTCCAGGGGCGGACTCGGATCGGCATGGGTCAGGTGTCCGGCGGCCGGTGCCCGCAAGCTAGCTCAGGCGGGCAGGGTGGCCTTGGGGTGGTCCATCGCGAGGGTCTCTGCCATACCGAAGAGACCCTTACAGTGCTTCAAGTGCCTGGAGTTGGGGCACGTACGGGCAACTTGCACGTCCGCCGAGGATAGAAGCCGTCTTTGCTACAGGTGCGGTGAAAGCGGGCACCGCGCCAGGGGATGTCCCGCCTTGGCGCCGAAATGTCCCTTATGCGAGCGGCTGGGAGCTCCATCCGGACACAGGATGGGCGGAGTGGCATGTGCCCCCCCGAAAATCAAGAGAAGTAAGGGGCAGCTTACCCGTCGGTCTGCCGCCGCCGCCGACACCGTTATCACTACCATCGCCGGCGGCAACGAGAACTACGGCGGAAACGCTACCGGGGCGGAGTCACCATCAGCAGTGACGAGTGGCCGGGAGGAGGCCATGGAGCTGGCGGAGTAACTTCAACCGCCTGCTCCAATGTAACATAGGAAGAGCCAGACGGGCGCAGGACCTGCTTCTCCAGGCTATACGGGAGAATCGGGTCGCACTCGCTGTGGTGGCTGAACCATACCGCGTCCCCGACGCCCCCAACTGGATCGGGGACCTGAACGGATCTACAGCCATAACATGGACGCCGGCGTTGTGTTCGCCCGGCGCCCTGCTGGATCGCGGTAACGGCTTCGTCGCCGTCGAGTGGAACGGGATCGCGATAGTGGGCATTTACGTCTCGCCCAACAGCGGAGTGGCCTCGTTCGGGGACTTCCTGGACGAGGTCGGTGACTGCGTTCGTAGATGCATGCCTCGTCAGGTACTCGTCCTTGGGGACTTCAACGCGCGCTCGTCGCAATGGGGGGACACCAGGACGGACTCCCGCGGAAGGATGCTGACAGACTGGGCCGCGACGCTCGGACTGGTCCTGGTGAACAGGGGCACAACTAGCACCTGCGTGGCGTGGAGGGGATCGTCCATCGTCGACGTTACCTGGGCTACCGCCGGGCTCTACCGAAAGATCCACGGATGGAGAGTGGCCGACAGAATGGAGACCTTATCGGACCACCTCTATATAATGATGGAAATGGAGGGGGAGGCCGCCGCGCGCGACAGCGGTGCCCGACGACAACGAGAGGAGAACCGGTCCCGTCGACCACCACCACCCACACCTAGGTGGCGCTGGAAGGAGAGGGACAAGGACATGCTGCGGGCGGCGGTCACTGTCTCCGCCTGGAGCTGGGACGCACGGGGGGACAACACCACAACCCCCCCCACCACCACCTCCACATTGGGTAGCGTCGACGAGGAGGCTGACGAACTCCACGGATACATGATCGCGGCATGCGACGCCTCTATGCCGCGCTCCGCCCCGGGAAACAGAGGCGACCGTTCCGTGTATTGGTGGACACCGGAAATAGCCGATATGCGGGCGGGTTGCATGCGGGCCCGGAGAAGATTCGTAAGGGCGCGTCGCCGCAAACGGACACACGACGAGGAGGAGATCTCTCGCCGCTATGAAGAATACAGAGAGACGAGACGCGCTCTCCAACGGGAGATCAAACTAGCCAAGGCCCGGTGTTGGGATCGATTGATCGAATTGGTCGATTCAGATCCGTGGGGGAGGCCCTATCGCATCGTTACGAAGAAACTGCGACCTTCGGCCCCCCCGCTGACCGAAAACATGGATCCGGCGTTACTGGACAACGTCATCGGGACTTTGTTCCCACGGCGGGACAACAACGAGACGTCCGCGCCAGCCCCTACCACCATCGACGGGACGGCGCCGACGGATTGGAACGAGGAACTTCGAGTGACTGGGGAAGAGTTGCTCGAAGCCGCGAAGAAGATGGCATCCCGCGACGTGGCGCCGGGTCCGGACGGGATCCCGGGCCGAGTCTGGACGGAGTCGATCGACACCTTGGCTCCCCGTTTGCGGCACCTGTTCTCCAGGTGCCTGAAGGAGGGCGCCTATCCTCGGGCGTGGCGCACGGCGAAACTCGTGTTGCTACGGAAGGAGGGTCGACCGCCGGACGCGCCATCGGCATACAGGCCGGTGTGTCTTCTCGACGAGGTGGGTAAACTCTTCGAGAGGATCATAGTCGCCCGCCTGGAGGCACACATGGAGAGACGGATTCCCGGATGGCACGATAGCCAATTTGGATTTCGCCGGGGCCGCTCGACCGTGGACGCGGTAAAGAGGCTGAGATCCATGGCGGAGGACATGGTCGCGCGAGAAGGGGTGGCGGTAGCCGTCTCCTTGGACATCTCCAACGCTTTCAATAGCATTCCTTGGAGCAGGATCGTGGAGGCGCTGCGACACTTCGAGTCCCCGCCATACCTCGTCAGGGTGATTCAGGCCTATCTGAACGATAGGTGGATCACCTACACAGGCAGAAACGGCGTGAAGGAGCGAAGACCGGTGGAGCGCGGCGTGCCGCAGGGCTCGGTACTCGGACCGATTCTGTGGATCACTGCCTATGACTCGGTCCTCCGAAGTCCCATGCCGCCGGGGGCTGGCATGATATGCTACGCGGATGACACGCTGGTGCTGGCCAGCGGACGATGGTGGAACGACGCCGCATGCCTGACTGAGACCGCCGTGGCATGCGCGGTGCACGCCATTCGAAGACTCGGCTTGAGCGTGTCGCCGGCGAAATCGGAAGCCCTGTGGTTCTACGACCAACGACGCAGAGGAACGCCGCCTGCGGAGCTGTCGACCATAGTCATCGACGGAGAAGAGGTCCCTGTGGGACACCGGATGAAGTACTTGGGCTTGATCGTCGACAGTAAGTGGACGTTCGAGCCACACTTTGAGTACTTAGCCCCGAAAGTAACGGCCGCAGCCAACGCGCTGTGCGGCCTTTTACCGAACATCGGCGGGGCAGGATTGGGAGTCCGCAGGCTCTACGAAGGAGTGATCAGGTCACGAGTCCTATACGGAGCGCCCGTATGGGCCGATGATCTGGCGGTGAGCCGGCGTAACCGGACTCTGGTGAGAAGGCTCCACAGGACGATCGCCATCCGGGCGGCGAGGGGATACAGGACGGTGTCCTACGCGACAGCGACCGTGCTGGCCGCGTCCCCCCCGTTCGAGCTACAGGCCCTTGCCCTTCGCCGGGTGTACGAACACCGGAGGGCCGCGACCTTGGACCGACGTGCCACGCCGACGGCACCAACCGTGGACGTTCGGGAGGAAACAAGACTAGAAGCATGGGAGCGGTGGCACTCGCAGCTGTTGGAAGAGGATGCGATGCGCCCTCATCGGGCCGTCCGCGCCGTCCTGCCCAACTGGGACAAGTGGAGAGAAAAAGGCGGGGTCCCGCTCACATTCAGGACGACTCAGGTGCTCACCGGCCACGGGGTGTTCGGCGATTACCTGCTCAAGATCCGGCGAGAGGTGGCGACCATCTGTCACCACTGTGGGGAGGAGGAGGACACGGCGCGGCACACGCTGGAGGCTTGCCCGGCGTGGGAGGTACCGCGACGTGTCTTACGACTCGAAATCGGCGAGAGATTGGCCCCCGAGACGCTCATCGAAGCTATGCTCAGGGGGCCCCAGGAGTACAGAGCCGTCCGCACCTTCTGCGAGCAAGTTATGCTCGTGAAGGAGCGGGCGGAGAGAGAAAGAGAGAAAGCCCAGCATACCAGCAGGGCGCGGCAACAAGGAGTCTCCGCGCGTCACGGACCGGCGGTACCGCCGCCGTGAACGCGCCCAAGGAGTCATCAAGGAAATAACAAGACCCAAGGAAAGGGGCGCTAGGGGGCGTGGTCCCCCCTGGCGGCCCCGATCTTCTGTCTAACAAGGAAGTCTCCCGCCCAGCAGGGAGATAGACGGCGAGGAGCGCTTGGTAGTATTCGCAAGAGACCCTGAGCCCTCCTCGAACAGCCGTCTGGAAGACCACCGTGGAGTTTTAGTCGGTAAGAGTCCGACACTTCCCATGCTGCTCGCAGCTGGGAGTCCATGAGGATTTCTCCACGAAAAAAAAAAAAAAAAAAAAAAAAAAAAAGGTTGGGGTTAGGTTGGGGTTAGGTTGGGGTTAGGTTGGGGTTAGGTTGGGGTTAGGTTGGGGTTAGGTTGGGGTTAGGTTGGGGTTAGGTTGGGGTTAGGTTGGGGTTAGGTTGGGGTTAGGTTGGGGTTAGGTTGGGGTTAGGTTGGGGTTAGGTTGGGGTTAGGTTGGGGTTAGGTTGGGGTTAGGTTGGGGAGCATGAGGCAGGCATGGGTTCTCGGGGCGTAGGACCACCCCCCGGGAAACCCCGATGGATCTGATGTTCCCCTATAGTCGGGTGGCGGCCGGTCGGGGCCTCGGGTACCCGTCAGGTCGCTGATCCGGTGCGAGGAACTTCGGAGAAGTTGGTGGGCCCATGCCTGTCAAGACCACTCACCTCACCTTCTCGTGGGGCTCCCTGTCACCCTGCTCCGGACTCTCCGGGACAGGGTGCGAAAGAGTGAGTGGCACCAGGACAGATTCCCGATGACGACCCGGCGAGAAACAACTTCATTCACCATGGAAGGCACAACAGATAGGAGAAACACGTACAGTACAGGGGAGGGAGACCCCAGTACCGGCGTAGTCGGGGGTAGTCAAGTGGGCCCCACTACGTCGTCAACATACGACCACGGCCGCTCGGGGGTGGGCCGCCAGGCCCCCGAACGTGTTACCACGCCTGGCGAAGCGAGAAGTCTATTCTCGGAAGAATACATGGAGACATCGAGAACTCCGAGGACGAGAAGCGGGTGCCGGGCGGGCAGCGTTTTCCTTGCGCCGGCCCCGTCAGACGGAGCAACAACAATAACAACATCTGCTGCGGGAGGATCGCGGGAGCGAGCGAGGTCGGACGACGAAGAATCGGTAGCCTCGTTCGCGTCTCGCTCATCACTGGCATCAATCGCATCCAGGGGGAAGAAGAGGAGACTGGCGACAACAGCCACCTTGGAAGTCTCCGAAGATCTGGAGATACAAGTGAGGACGAGTTCGGCCGCGGACGTCAGCGCGGAATTAACGAGACACGTGTCCGAGATCATGAAGGTGGCGACCACATCGTCCAACCTCAAGGGCACGTACGTCAAAGCGCTGAAGGAAGCGGCAAGCTATATCTCGGCCGCATGGAAGAGCGAGGCCCCGCGAAGGAGAGAACAAGCGGGCAGCAGCGGCAACAACGCGGCGATGAGGCTGGTGGAGGCGAGACTGTCCGCGTTGGAGGAGGAGAACGCCGCCCTTAGGAGAGAGCTGGCAAGGAGGTCTATGCCCGCGATCGAAGGCCTGCGGGGCGGCGGTGCCGACACGGACCGCCCACGGGTCGAGGCTGCAACCCAAGAAGCGCGACTCGACGCCCTCGAGAGAAAGCTAGAAGAGTTGGGTCCCTCCATAACGAAGATGGTGGAGAGACAACTCGGGAGTCTATTGAAGCCGCAGCAGCAACAACAACAACAGCTGCAACAACAGCGGCAGCAGCAACAAAGCACTCCCGAAACCCGACGGAGCGCGGAATACTCCGCTACTCGCCCCCCCGCCCGCGCAGATCCCCCGCCGCCCCCAAGGACTCGGGAGGACGGCGGGTGGAGCGTGGTGGTAGGGAGAAAAAGTAAGATGGGGCAGAGGAACATCGCCGAAAGGAAGCTGGACGCCGCTGGAGGAGAGGAGAAGTCCCGGCCACCAGCGACTGTCCAAAAACCGTGGGCAGATAGGATGGGAGGCGCGCCGAAATCGGGCAGCGGTGGCACCGTTCAAAAGCCATTCAGGAAGGAAAAGACGTCGCCAACAGTCAAGCTCCCTCGCGCACCGAGTACATCCGCGGTAACACTGACGCTAAGCGAGGGAGCCAACATGTCGTATGCCGACGTCGTAACGACGGCCAGAAGAGCTATCCCCCTCGGCGAGATAGGCGTGCAGGCCGTCACGATGAAGAAGGCGGTGACGGGCGCCATCGTCATCAGAGTCCCGAGGGACAAGGACAGAGAAAAGGCGTCGATCCTTGCGACGCGCCTGGCAGACGTTCTGGACCCGACCAAGGTAAGGGTCGGAACTCCCACGATCAAAGCCGAGCTGAGAGTCACCAATGTGGACATCTCAATGGGCAAGGAGGAGCTGCGTCAGGCTCTGGCCTTGGCCGCGGGATGCAGCAGCGAGGATGTTCGGATCGGCGAGATCGGCGTCTCCAGGGGCGGACTCGGATCGGCATGGGTCAGGTGTCCGGCGGCCGGTGCCCGCAAGCTAGCTCAGGCGGGCAGGGTGGTCTTGGGGTGGTCCATCGCGAGGGTCTCTGCCATACCGAAGAGACCCTTACAGTGCTTCAAGTGCCTGGAGTTGGGGCACGTACGGGCAACTTGCACGTCCGCCGAGGATAGAAGCCGTCTTTGCTACAGGTGCGGTGAAAGCGGGCACCGCGCCAGGGGATGTCCCGCTTTGGCGCCGAAATGTCCCTTATGCGAGCGGCTGGGAGCTCCATCCGGACACAGGATGGGCGGAGTGGCATGTGCCCCCCCGAAAATCAAGAGAAGTAAGGAGCAGCTTACCCGTCGGTCTGCCGCCGCCGCCGACACCGTTATCACTACCATCGCCGGCGGCAACGAGAACTACGGCGGAAACGCTACCGGGGCGGAGTCACCATCAGCAGTGACGAGTGGCCGGGAGGAGGCCATGGAGCTGGCGGAGTAACTTCAACCGCCTGCTCCAATGTAACATAGGAAGAGCCAGACGGGCGCAGGACCTGCTTCTCCAGGCTATACGGGAGAATCGGGTCGCACTCGCTGTGGTGGCTGAACCATACCGCGTCCCCGACGCCCCCAACTGGATCGGGGACCTGAACGGATCAACAGCCATAACATGGACGCCGGCGTTGTGTTCGCCCGGCGCCCTGCTGGATCGCGGTAACGGCTTCGTCGCCGTCGAGTGGAACGGGATCGCGATAGTGGGCATTTACGTCTCGCCCAACAGCGGAGTGGCCTCGTTCGGGGACTTCCTGGACGAGGTCGGTGACTGCGTTCGTAGATGCCTGCCTCGTCAGGTACTCGTCCTTGGGGACTTCAACGCGCGCTCGTCGCAATGGGGGGATACCAGGACGGACTCCCGCGGCAGAATTCTGACAGACTGGGCCGCGACGCTCGGGCTGATTCTGGTGAACAGGGGCACAACTAGCACCTGCGTGGCGTGGAGGGGATCGTCCATCGTCGACGTTACCTGGGCTACCGCCGGGCTCTACCGAAAGATCCACGGATGGAGAGTGGCCGACAGAATGGAGACCTTATCGGACCACCTCTATATAATGATGGAAATGGAGGGGGAGGCCGCCGCCTGCGACAGCGGTGCCCGACGACAACGAGAGGAGAACCGGTCCCGTCGACCACCACCATCCACACCTAGGTGGCGCTTGAAGGAGAGGGACAAGGACATGCTGCGGGCGGCGGTCACTGTCTCCGCCTGGAGCTGGGACGCACGGGGGGACAACACCACAACCCCCCCCACCACCACCTCCACATTGGGTAGCGTCGACGAGGAGGCTGACGAACTCCACGGATACATGATCGCGGCATGCGACGCCTCTATGCCGCGCTCCGCCCCGGGAAACAGAGGCGACCGTTCCGTGTATTGGTGGACACCGGAAATAGCCGATATGCGGGCGGGTTGCATGCGGGCCCGGAGAAGATTCGTAAGGGCGCGTCGCCGCAAACGGACACACGACGAGGAGGAGATCTCTCGCCGCTATGAAGAATACAGAGAGACGAGACGCGCTCTCCAACGGGAGATCAAACTAGCCAAGGCCCGGTGTTGGGATCGATTGATCGAATTGGTCGATTCAGATCCGTGGGGGAGGCCCTATCGCATCGTTACGAAGAAACTGCGACCTTCGGCCCCCCCGCTGACCGAAAACATGGATCCGGCGTTACTGGACAACGTCATCGGGACTTTGTTCCCACGGCGGGACAACAACGAGACGTCCGCGCCAGCCCCTACCACCATCGACGGGACGGCGCCGACGGATTGGAACGAGGAACTTCGAGTGACTGAGGAAGAGTTGCTCGAAGCCGCGAAGAAGATGGCATCCCGCGACGTGGCGCCGGGTCCGGACGGGATCCCGGGCCGAGTCTGGACGGAGTCGATCGACACCTTGGCTCCCCGTTTGCGGCACCTGTTCTCCAGGTGCCTGAGGGAGGGCGCCTATCCTCGGGCGTGGCGCACGGCGAAACTCGTGTTGCTACGGAAGGAGGGTCGACCGCCGGACGCGCCATCGGCATACAGGCCGGTGTGTCTTCTCGACGAGGTGGGTAAACTCTTCGAGAGGATCATAGTCGCCCGCCTGGAGGCACACATGGAGAGACGGATTCCCGGATGGCACGATAGCCAATTTGGATTTCGCCGGGGCCGCTCGACCGTGGACGCGGTAAAGAGGCTGAGATCCATGGCGGAGGACATGGTCGCGCGAGAAGGGGTGGCGGTAGCCGTCTCCTTGGACATCTCCAACGCTTTCAATAGCATTCCTTGGAGCAGGATCGTGGAGGCGCTGCGACACTTCGAGTCCCCGCCATACCTCGTCAGGGTAATTCAGGCCTATCTGAACGATAGGTGGATCACCTACACAGGCAGAAACGGCGTGAAGGAGCGAAGACCGGTGGAGCGCGGCGTGCCGCAGGGCTCGGTACTCGGACCGATTCTGTGGATCACTGCCTATGACTCGGTCCTCCGAAGTCCCATGCCGCCGGGGGCTGGCATGATATGCTACGCGGATGACACGCTGGTGCTGGCCAGCGGACGATGGTGGAACGACGCCGCATGCCTGACTGAGACCGCCGTGGCATGCGCGGTGCACGCCATTCGAAGACTCGGCTTGAGCGTGTCGCCGGCGAAATCGGAAGCCCTGTGGTTCTACGACCAACGACGCAGAGGAGCGCCGCCTGCGGAGCTGTCGACTATAGTCATCGACGGAGAAGAGGTCCCTGTGGGACACCGGATGAAGTACTTGGGCTTGATCGTCGACAGTAAGTGGACGTTCGAGCCACACTTTGAGTACTTAGCCCCGAAAGTAACGGCCGCAGCCAACGCGCTGTGCGGCCTTTTACCTAACATCGGCGGGGCAGGATTGGGAGTCCGCAGGCTCTACGAAGGAGTGATCAGGTCACGAGTCCTTTACGGAGCGCCCGTATGGGCCGATGATCTGGCGGTGAGCCGGCGTAACCGGACTCTGGTGAGAAGGCTCCACAGGACGATCGCCATCCGGGCAGCGAGGGGATACAGGACGGTGTCCTACGCGACAGCGACCGTGCTGGCCGCGTCCCCCCCGTTCGAGCTACAGGCCCTTGCCCTTCGCCGGGTGTACGAACACCGGAGGGCCGCGACCTTGGACCGACGTGCCACGCCGACGGCACCAACCGTGGACGTTCGGGAGGAAACAAGACTAGAAGCATGGGAGCGGTGGCACTCGCAGCTGTTGGAAGAGGATGCGATGCGCCCTCATCGGGCCGTCCGCGCCGTCCTGCCCAACTGGGACAAGTGGAGAGACAAAGGCGGGGTCCCGCTCACATTCAGGACGACTCAGGTGCTCACCGGCCACGGGGTGTTCGGCGATTACCTGCTCAAGATCCGGCGAGAGGTGGCGACCATCTGTCACCACTGTGGGGAGGAGGAGGACACGGCGCGGCACACGCTGGAGGCTTGCCCGGCGTGGGAGGTACCGCGACGTGTCTTACGACTCGAGATCGGCGAGAGATTGGCCCCCGAGACGCTCATCGAAGCTATGCTCAGGGGGCCCCAGGAGTACAGAGCCGTCCGCACCTTCTGCGAGCAAGTTATGCTCGTGAAGGAGCGGGCGGAGAGAGAAAGAGAGAAAGCCCAGCATACCAGCAGGGCGCGACAACAAGGAGTCTCCGCGCGTCACGGACCGGCGGTACCGCCGCCGTGAACGCGCCCAAGGAGCCATCAAGGAAGTAACAAGACCCAAGGAAAGGGGCGCTAGGGGGCGTGGTCCCCCCTGGCGGCCCCGATCTTCTGTCTAACAAGGAAGTCTCCCGCCCAGCAGGGAGATAGACGGCGAGGAGCGCTTGGTAGTATTCGCAAGAGACCCTGAGCCCTCCTCGAACAGCCGTCTGGAAGACCACCGTGGAGTTTTAGTCGGTAAGAGTCCGACACTTCCCATGCTGCTCGCAGCTGGGAGTCCATGAGGATTTCTCCACGAAAAAAAAAAAAAAAAAAAAAAAAAAAAAAAAAAAAAAAAAAAAAAAAAAAAAAAAAAAAAAAAAAAAAAAAAAAGGTTGGGGTTAGGTTGGGGTTAGGTTGGGGTTAGGTTGGGGTTAGGTTGGGGTTAGGTTGGGGTTAGGTTGGGGTTAGGTTGGGGTTAGGTTGGGGTTAGGTTGGGGTTAGGTTGTACTTGCTTCGGCAGTACATATACTAAAATTGGAACGATACAGAGAAGATTAGCATGGCCCCTGCGCAAGGATGACACGCAAAATCGTGAAGCGTTCCACATTTTTTTGGGGAGCATGAGGCGGGCATGGGTTCTCGGGGCGTAGGACCACCCCCCGGGAAACCCCGATGGATCTGATGTTCCCCTATAGTCGGGTGGCGGCCGGTCGGTGCCTCTGGTACCCGTCAGGTCGCTGATCCGGTGCGAGGAACTTCGGAGAAGTTGGTGGGCCCATGCCTGTCAAGACCACTCACCTCACCTTCTCGTGGGGCTCCCTGTCACCCTGCTCCGGACTCTCCGGGACAGGGTGCGAAAGAGTGAGTGGCACCAGGACAGATTCCCGATGACGACCCGGCGAGAAACAACTTCATTCACCATGGAAGGCACAACAGATAGGAGAAACACGTACAGTACAGGGGAGGGAGACCCCAGTACCGGCGTAGTCGGGGGTAGTCAAGTGGGCCCCACTACGTCGTCAACATACGACCACGGCCGCTCGGGGGTGGGCCGCCAGGCCCCCGAACGTGTTACCACGCCTGGCGAAGCGAGAAGTCTATTCTCGGAAGAATACATGGAGACATCGAGAACTCCGAGGACGAGAAGCGGGTGCCGGGCGGGCAGCGTTTTCCTTGCGCCGGCCCCGTCAGACGGAGCAACAACAATAACAACATCTGCTGCGGGAGGATCGCGGGAGCGAGCGAGGTCGGACGACGAAGAATCGGTAGCCTCGTTCGCGTCTCGCTCATCACTGGCATCAATCGCATCCAGGGGGAAGAAGAGGAGACTGGCGACAACAGCCACCTTGGAAGTCTCCGAAGATCTGGAGATACAAGTGAGGACGAGTTCGGCCGCGGACGTCAGCGCGGAATTAACGAGACACGTGTCCGAGATCATGAAGGTGGCGACCACATCGTCCAACCTCAAGGGCACGTACGTCAAAGCGCTGAAGGAAGCGGCAAGCTATATCTCGGCCGCATGGAAGAGCGAGGCCCCGCGAAGGAGAGAACAAGCGGGCAGCAGCGGCAACAACGCGGCGATGAGGCTGGTGGAGGCGAGACTGTCCGCGTTGGAGGAGGAGAACGCCGCCCTTAGGAGAGAGCTGGCAAGGAGGTCTATGCCCGCGATCGAAGGCCTGCGTGGCGGCGGTGCCGACGCGGACCGCCCACGGGTCGAGGCTGCAACCCAAGAAGCGCGACTCGACGCCCTCGACAGAAAGCTAGAAGAGTTGGGTCCCTCCATAACGAAGATGGTGGAGAGACAACTCGGGAGTCTATTGAGGCCGCAGCAGCAACAACAACAACAGCTGCAACAACAGCGGCAGCAGCAACAAAGCACTCCCGAAACCCGACGGAGCGCGGAATACTCCGCTACTCGCCCCCCCGCCCGCACAGATCCCCCGCCGCCCCCAAGGACTCGGGAGGACGGCGGGTGGAGCGTGGTGGTAGGGAGAAAAAGTAAGATGGGGCAGAAGAACATCGCCGAAAGGAAGCTGGACGCCGCTGGAGGAGAGGAGAAGTCCCGGCCACCAGCGACTGTCCAAAAACCGTGGGCAGATAGGATGGGAGGCGCGCCGAAATCGGGCAGCGGTGGCACCGTTAAAAAGCCATTCAGGGAGGAAAAGACGTCGCCAACAGTCAAGCTCCCTCGCGCACCGAGTACATCCGCGGTAACACTGACGTTAAGCGAGGGAGCCAACATGTCGTATGCCGACGCCGTAACGATGGCCAGAAGAGCTATCCCCCTCGGCGAGATAGGCGTGGAGGCCGTCACGATGAAGAAGGCGGTGACGGGCGCCATCGTCATCAGAGTCCCGAGGGACAAGGACAGAGAAAAGGCGTCGATCCTTGCGACGCGCCTGGCAGACGTTCTGGACCCGACCAAGGTAAGGGTCGGAACTCCCACGATCAAAGCCGAGCTGAGAGTCACCAATGTGGACATCTCAATGGGCAAGGAGGAGCTGCGTCAAGCTCTGGCCTTGGCCGCGGGATGCAACAGCGAGGATGTTCGGATCGGCGAGATCGGCGTCTCCAGGGGCGGACTCGGATCGGCATGGGTCAGGTGTCCGGCGGCCGGTGCCCGCAAGCTAGCTCAGGCGGGCAGGGTGGCCTTGGGGTGGTCCATCGCTAGGGTCTCTGCCATACCGAAGAGACCCTTACAGTGCTTCAAGTGCCTGGAGTTGGGGCACGTACGGGCAACTTGCACGTCCGCCGAGGATAGAAGCCGTCTTTGCTACAGGTGCGGTGAAAGCGGGCACCGCGCCAGGGGATGTCCCGCCTTGGCGCCGAAATGTCCCTTATGCGAGCGGCTGGGAGCTCCATCCGGACACAGGATGGGCGGAGTGGCATGTGCCCCCCCGAAAATCAAGAGAAGTAAGGGGCAGCTTACCCGTCGGTCTGCCGCCGCCGCCGACACCGTTATCACTACCATCGCCGGCGGCAACGAGAACTACGGCGGAAACGCTACCGGGGCGGAGTCACCATCAGCAGTGACGAGTGGCCGGGAGGAGGCCATGGAGCTGGCGGAGTAACTTCAACCGCCTGCTCCAATGTAACATAGGAAGAGCCAGACGGGCGCAGGACCTGCTTCTCCAGGCTATACGGGAGAATCGGGTCGCACTCGCTGTGGTGGCTGAACCATACCGCGTCCCCGACGCCCCCAACTGGATCGGGGACCTGAACGGATCTACAGCCATAACATGGACGCCGGCGTTGTGTTCGCCCGGCGCCCTGCTGGATCGCGGTAACGGCTTCGTCGCCGTCGAGTGGAACGGGATCGCGATAGTGGGCATTTACGTCTCGCCCAACAGCGGAGTGGCCTCGTTCGGGGACTTCCTGGACGAGGTCGGTGACTGCGTTCGTAGATGCATGCCTCGTCAGGTACTCGTCCTTGGGGACTTCAACGCGCGCTCGTCGCAATGGGGGGACACCAGGACGGACTCCCGCGGAAGGATGCTGACAGACTGGGCCGCGACGCTCGGACTGGTCCTGGTGAACAGGGGCACAACTAGCACCTGCGTGGCGTGGAGGGGATCGTCCATCGTCGACGTTACCTGGGCTACCGCCGGGCTCTACCGAAAGATCCACGGATGGAGAGTGGCCGACAGAATGGAGACCTTATCGGACCACCTCTATATAATGATGGAAATGGAGGGGGAGGCCGCCGCGCGCGACAGCGGTGCCCGACGACAACGAGAGGAGAACCGGTCCCGTCGACCACCACCACCCACACCTAGGTGGCGCTGGAAGGAGAGGGACAAGGACATGCTGCGGGCGGCGGTCACTGTCTCCGCCTGGAGCTGGGACGCACGGGGGGACAACACCACAACCCCCCCCACCACCACCTCCACATTGGGTAGCGTCGACGAGGAGGCTGACGAACTCCACGGATACATGATCGCGGCATGCGACGCTTCTATGCCGCGCTCCGCCCCGGGAAACAGAGGCGACCGTTCCGTGTATTGGTGGACACCGGAAATAGCCGATATGCGGGCGGGTTGCATGCGGGCCCGGAGAGGATTCGTAAGGGCGCGTCGCCGCAAACGGACACACGACGAGGAGGAGATCTCTCGCCGCTATGAAGAATACAGAGAGACGAGACGCGCTCTCCAACGGGAGATCAAACTAGCCAAGGCCCGGTGTTGGGATCGATTGATCGAATTGGTCGATTCAGATCCGTGGGGGAGGCCCTATCGCATCGTTACGAAGAAACTGCGACCTTCGGCCCCCCCGCTGACCGAAAACATGGATCCGGCGTTACTGGACAACGTCATCGGGACTTTGTTCCCACGGCGGGACAACAACGAGACGTCCGCGCCAGCCCCTACCACCATCGACGGGACGGCGCCGACGGATTGGAACGAGGAACTTCGAGTGACTGAGGAAGAGTTGCTCGAAGCCGCGAAGAAGATGGCATCCCGCGACGTGGCGCCGGGTCCGGACGGGATCCCGGGCCGAGTCTGGACGGAGTCGATCGACACCTTGGCTCCCCGTTTGCGGCACCTGTTCTCCAGGTGCCTGAAGGAGGGCGCCTATCCTCGGGCGTGGCGCACGGCGAAACTCGTGTTGCTACGGAAGGAGGGTCGACCGCCGGACGCGCCATCGGCATACAGGCCGGTGTGTCTTCTCGACGAGGTGGGTAAACTCTTCGAGAGGATCATAGTCGCCCGCCTGGAGGCACACATGGAGAAACGGATTCCCGGATGGCACGATAGCCAATTTGGATTTCGCCGGGGCCGCTCGACCGTGGACGCGGTAAAGAGGCTGAGATCCATGGCGGAGGACATGGTCGCGCGAGAAGGGGTTGCGGTAGCCGTCTCCTTGGACATCTCCAACGCTTTCAATAGCATTCCTTGGAGCAGGATCGTGGAGGCGCTGCGACACTTCGAGTCCCCGCCATACCTCGTCAGGGTGATTCAGGCCTATCTGAACGATAGGTGGATCACCTACACAGGCAGAAACGGCGTGAAGGAGCGAAGACCGGTGGAGCGCGGCGTGCCGCAGGGCTCGGTACTCGGACCGATTCTGTGGATCACTGCCTATGACTCGGTCCTCCGAAGTCCCATGCCGCCGGGGGCTGGCATGATATGCTACGCGGATGACACGCTGGTGCTGGCCAGCGGACGATGGTGGAACGACGCCGCATGCCTGACTGAGACCGCCGTGGCATGCGCGGTGCACGCCATTCGAAGACTCGGCTTGAGCGTGTCGCCGGCGAAATCGGAAGCCCTGTGGTTCTACGACCAACGACGCAGAGGAACGCCGCCTGCGGATCTGTCGACTATAGTCATCGACGGAGAAGAGGTCCCTGTGGGACACCGGATGAAGTACTTGGGCTTGATCGTCGACAGTAAGTGGACGTTCGAGCCACACTTTGAGTACTTAGCCTCGAAAGTAACGGCCGCAGCCAACGCGCTGTGCGGCCTTTTACCTAACATCGGCGGGGCAGGATTGGGAGTCCGCAGGCTCTACGAAGGAGTGATCAGGTCACGAGTCCTTTACGGAGCGCCCGTATGGGCCGATGATCTGGCGGTGAGCCGGCGTAACCGGACTCTGGTGAGAAGGCTCCACAGGACGATCGCCATCCGGGCAGCGAGGGGATACAGGACGGTGTCCTACGCGACAGCGACCGTGCTGGCCGCGTCCCCCCCGTTCGAGCTACAGGCCCTTGCCCTTCGCCGGGTGTACGAACACCGGAGGGCCGCGACCTTGGACCGACGTGCCACGCCGACGGCACCAACCGTGGACGTTCGGGAGGAAACAAGACTAGAAGCATGGGAGCGGTGGCACTCGCAGCTGTTGGAAGAGGATGCGATGCGCCCTCATCGGGCCGTCCGCGCCGTCCTGCCCAACTGGAACAAGTGGAGAGACAAAGGCGGGGTCCCGCTCACATTCAGGACGACTCAGGTGCTCACCGGCCACGGGGTGTTCGGCGATTACCTGCTCAAGATCCGGCGAGAGGTGACGACCATCTGTCACCACTGCGGGGAGGAGGAGGACACGGCGCGGCACACGCTGGAGGCTTGCCCGGCGTGGGAGTTACCGCGACGTGTCTTACGACTCGAGATCGGCGAGAGATTGGCCCCCGAGACGCTCATCGAAGCTATGCTCAGGGGGCCCCAGGAGTACAGAGCCGTCCGCACCTTCTGCGAGCAAGTTATGCTCGTGAAGGAGCGGGCGGAGAGAGAAAGAGAGAAAGCCCAGCATACCAGCAGGGCGCGGCAACAAGGAGTCTCCGCGCGTCACGGACCGGCGGTACCGCCGCCGTGAATCGCGCCCAAGGAGTCATCAAGGAAGTAACAAGACCCAAGGAAAGGGGCGCTAGGGGGCGTGGTCCCCCCTGGCGGCCCCGATCTTCTGTCTAACAAGGAAGTCTCCCGCCCAGCAGGGAGATAGACGGCGAGGAGCGCTTGGTAGTATTCGCAAGAGACCCTGAGCCCTCCTCGAACAGCCGTCTGGAAGACCACCGTGGAGTTTTAGTCGGTAAGAGTCCGACACTTCCCATGCTGCTCGCAGCTGGGAGTCCATGAGGATTTCTCCACGAAAAAAAAAAAAAAAAAAAAAAAAAAAAAGGTTGGGGTTAGGTTGGGGTTAGGTTGGGGTTAGGTTGGGGTTAGGTTGGGGTTAGGTTGGGGTTAGGTTGGGGTTAGGTTGGGGTTAGGTTGGGGTTAGGTTGGGGTTAGGTTGGGGTTAGGTTGGGGTTAGGTTGGGGTTAGGTTGGGGTTAGGTTGGGGTTAGGTTGGGGTTAGGTTGTCAACGTCCGTTGGCTGGGGTGAAACACTCGTTCCCGTTAGATCACGAAAGTTAAGCACCCCAGGTTGCGGGGCGGTCTGGGATGGGTGACCGCTCCGTGATGACGTTGGCGCTTTGGATTGCGGTGACCAAATCCGGTTTTTTCGGATTCCACCAAGGACCAGGAGAGACTAGAGGGCACCCCAAACCAGGAGGAAGCAGTACGGGCCACCAGGATTATGTTCGGGTGGGGAAGTCGGTTTGGGGGACAACCGTTCCACCTGTGGGCGACATCGTGGTACGCCGACGAGAGTTTCCGGCTGGGTGGGGGCAAGAGCGCCTAGTAGGGATTGGTGCCCCCGAACGGCGAGTTCTCCCCCCTCCCCCCGATGAAACCTGCAGATGGACGAAGCTCGGACGCCAACTGGGGGACCCGGAGGCTGAAAGTAGGCAACGGCGACGTGGCCAGAGGTGGATGACCTGCCTCTGGCTCCGGAACAACATCTCGGAGGACAACACCAGCGGCGTCGGACTACAAGCGGTGGTCGTATTCGCAAGAGAACCTACCCTAAGTCCACAAGACGCCAGGATGGTCATCGTGGGGTTTTAGTCGGTAAGAGTCCGACACTACCCGGACGCGTCTGGTGGCGCCCGGGTGTCCATGAGGATTTCCCCACGTATAAAAAAAAAAAAAAAAAAAAAAAAAAAGGTTGGGGTTAGGTTGGGGTTAGGTTGGGGTTAGGTTGGGGTTAGGTTGGGGTTAGGTTGGGGTTAGGTTGGGGTTAGGTTGGGGTTAGGTTGGGGTTAGGTTGGGGTTAGGTTGGGGTTAGGTTGGGGTTAGGTTGGGGAGCATGAGGCAGGCATGGGTTCTCGGGGCGTAGGACCACCCCCCGGGAAACCCCGATGGATCTGATGTTCCCCTATAGTCGGGTGGCGGCCGGTCGGTGCCTCTGGTACCCGTCAGGTCGCTGATCCGGTGCGAGGAACTTCGGAGAAGTTGGTGGGCCCATGCCTGTCAAGACCACTCACCTCACCTTCTCGTGGGGCTCCCTGTCACCCTGCTCCGGACTCTCCGGGACAGGGTGCGAAAGAGTGAGTGGCACCAGGACAGATTCCCGATGACGACCCGGCGAGAAACAACTTCATTCACCATGGAAGGCACAACAGATAGGAGAAACACGTACAGTACAGGGGAGGGAGACCCCAGTACCGGCGTAGTCGGGGGTAGTCAAGTGGGCCCCACTACGTCGTCAACATACGACCACGGCCGCTCGGGGGTGGGCCGCCAGGCCCCCGAACGAGTTACCACGCCTGGCGAAGCGAGAAGTCTACTCTCGGAAGAATACACGGAGACACCGAGAACTCCGAGGACGAGAAGCGGGTGCCGGGCGGGCAGCGTTTTCCTTGCGCCGGCCCCGTCAGACGGAGCAACAACAATAACAACATCTGCTGCGGGAGGATCGCGGGAGCGAGCGAGGTCGGACGACGAAGAATCGGTAGCCTCGTTCGCGTCTCGCTCATCACTGGCATCAATCGCATCCAGGGGGAAGAAGAGGAGACTGGCGACAACAGCCACCTTGGAAGTCTCCGAAGACCTGGAGATACAAGTGAGGACGAGTTCGGCCGCGGACGTCAGCGCGGAATTAACGAGACACGTGTCCGAGATCATGAAGGTGGCGACCACATCGTCCAACCTCAAGGGCACGTACGTCAAAGCGCTGAAGGAAGCGGCAAGCTATATCTCGGCCGCATGGAAGAGCGAGGCCCCGCGAAGGAGAGAACAAGCGGGCAGCAGCGGCAACAACGCGGCGATGAGGCTGGTGGAGGCGAGACTGTCCGCGTTGGAGGAGGAGAACGCCGCCCTTAGGAGAGAGCTGGCAAGGAGGTCTATGCCCGCGATCGAAGGCCTGCGGGGCGGCGGTGCCGACGCGGACCGCCCACGGGTCGAGGCTGCAACCCAAGAAGCGCGACTCGACGCCCTCGAGAGAAAGCTAGAAGAGTTGGGTCCCTCCATAACGAAGATGGTGGAGAGACAACTCGGGAGTCTATTGAGGCCGCAGCAGCAACAACAACAACAGCTGCAACAACAGCGGCAGCAGCAACAAAGCACTCCCGAAACCCGACGGAGCGCGGAATACTCCGCTACTCGCCCCCCCGCCCGCACAGATCCCCCGCCGCCCCCAAGGACTCGGGAGGACGGCGGGTGGAGCGTGGTGGTAGGGAGAAAAAGTAAGATGGGGCAGAAGAGCATCGCCGAAAGGAAGCTGGACGCCGCTGGAGGAGAGGAGAAGTCCCGGCCACCAGCGACTGTCCAAAAGCCGTGGGCAGATAGGATGGGAGGCGCGCCGAAATCGGGCAGCGGTGGCACCGTTAAAAAGCCATTCAGGGAGGAAAAGACGTCGCCAACAGTCAAGCTCCCTCGCGCACCGAGTACATCCGCGGTAACACTGACGTTAAGCGAGGGAGCCAACATGTCGTATGCCGACGTCGTAACGATGGCCAGAAGAGCTATCCCCCTCGGCGAGATAGGCGTGGAGGCCGTCACGATGAAGAAGGCGGTGACGGGCGCCATCGTCATCAGAGTCCCGAGGGACAAGGACAGAGAAAAGGCGTCGATCCTTGCGACGCGCCTGGCAGACGTTCTGGACCCGACCAAGGTAAGGGTCGGAACTCCCACGATCAAAGCCGAGCTGAGAGTCACCAATGTGGACATCTCAATGGGCAAGGAGGAGCTGCGTCAAGCTCTGGCCTTGGCCGCGGGATGCAACAGCGAGGATGTTCGGATCGGCGAGATCGGCGTCTCCAGGGGCGGACTCGGATCGGCATGGGTCAGGTGTCCGGCGGCCGGTGCCCGCAAGCTAGCTCAGGCGGGCAGGGTGGCCTTGGGGTGGTCCATCGCGAGGGTCTCTGCCATACCGAAGAGACCCTTACAGTGCTTCAAGTGCCTGGAGTTGGGGCACGTACGGGCAACTTGCACGTCCGCCGAGGATAGAAGCCGTCTTTGCTACAGGTGCGGTGAAAGCGGGCACCGCGCCAGGGGATGTCCCGCCTTGGCGCCGAAATGTCCCTTATGCGAGCGGCTGGGAGCTCCATCCGGACACAGGATGGGCGGAGTGGCATGTGCCCCCCCGAAAATCAAGAGAAGTAAGGGGCAGCTTACCCGTCGGTCTGCCGCCGCCGCCGACACCGTTATCACTACCATCGCCGGCGGCAACGAGAATTACGGCGGAAACGCTACCGGGGCGGAGTCACCATCAGCAGTGACGAGTGGCCGGGAGGAGGCCATGGAGCTGGCGGAGTAACTTCAACCGCCTGCTCCAATGTAACATAGGAAGAGCCAGACGGGCGCAGGACCTGCTTCTCCAGGCTATACGGGAGAATCGGGTCGCACTCGCTGTGGTGGCTGAACCATACCGCGTCCCCGACGCCCCCAACTGGATCGGGGACCTGAACGGATCTACAGCCATAACATGGACGCCGGCGTTGTGTTCGCCCGGCGCCCTGCTGGATCGCGGTAACGGCTTCGTCGCCGTCGAGTGGAACGGGATCGCGATAGTGGGCATTTACGTCTCGCCCAACAGCGGAGTGGCCTCGTTCGGGGACTTCCTGGACGAGGTCGGTGACTGTGTTCGTAGATGCATGCCTCGTCAGGTACTCGTCCTTGGGGACTTCAACGCGCGCTCGTCGCAATGGGGGGACACCAGGACGGACTCCCGCGGAAGGATGCTGACAGACTGGGCCGCGACGCTCGGACTGGTCCTGGTGAACAGGGGCACAACTAGCACCTGCGTGGCGTGGAGGGGATCGTCCATCGTCGACGTTACCTGGGCTACCGCCGGGCTCTACCGAAAGATCCACGGATGGAGAGTGGCCGACAGAATGGAGACCTTATCGGACCACCTCTATATAATGATGGAAATGGAGGGGGAGGCCGCCGCGCGCGACAGCGGTGCCCGACGACAACGAGAGGAGAACCGGTCCCGTCGACCACCACCACCCACACCTAGGTGGCGCTGGAAGGAGAGGGACAAGGACATGCTGCGGGCGGCGGTCACTGTCTCCGCCTGGAGCTGGGACGCACGGGGGGACAACACCACAACCCCCCCCACCACCACCTCCACATTGGGTAGCGTCGACGAGGAGGCTGACGAACTCCACGGATACATGATCGCGGCATGCGACGCCTCTATGCCGCGCTCCGCCCCGGGAAACAGAGGCGACCGTTCCGTGTATTGGTGGACACCGGAAATAGCCGATATGCGGGCGGGTTGCATGCGGGCCCGGAGAAGATTCGTAAGGACGCGTCGCCGCAGACGGACACACGACGAGGAGGAGATCTCTCGCCGCTATGAAGAATACAGAGAGACGAGACGCGCTCTCCAACGGGAGATCAAACTAGCCAAGGCCCGGTGTTGGGATCGATTGATCGAATTGGTCGATTCAGATCCGTGGGGGAGGCCCTATCGCATCGTTACGAAGAAACTGCGACCTTCGGCCCCCCCGCTGACCGAAAACATGGATCCGGCGTTACTGGACAACGTCATCGGGACTTTGTTCCCACGGCGGGACAACAACGAGACGTCCGCGCCAGCCCCTACCACCATCGACGGGACGGCGCCGACGGATTGGAACGAGGAACTTCGAGTGACTGAGGAAGAGTTGCTCGAAGCCGCGAAGAAGATGGCATCCCGCGACGTGGCGCCGGGTCCGGACGGGATCCCGGGCCGGGTCTGGACGGAGTCGATCGACACCTTGGCTCCCCGTTTGCGGCACCTGTTCTCCAGGTGCCTGAAGGAGGGCGCCTATCCTCGGGCGTGGCGCACGGCGAAACTCGTGCTGCTACGGAAGGAGGGTCGACCGCCGGACGCGCCATCGGCATACAGGCCGGTGTGTCTTCTCGACGAGGTGGGTAAACTCTTCGAGAGGATCATAGTCGCCCGCCTGGAGGCACACATGGAGAGACGGATTCCCGGATGGCACGATAGCCAATTTGGATTTCGCCGGGGCCGCTCGACCGTGGACGCGGTAAAGAGACTGAGATCCATGGCGGAGGACATGGTCGCGCGAGAAGGGGTGGCGGTAGCCGTCTCCTTGGACATCTCCAACGCTTTCAATAGCATTCCTTGGAGCAGGATCGTGGAGGCGCTGCGACACTTCGAGTCCCCGCCATACCTCGTCAGGGTGATTCAGGCCTATCTGAACGATAGGTGGATCACCTACACAGGCAGAAACGGCGTGAAGGAGCGAAGACCGGTGGAGCGCGGCGTGCCGCAGGGCTCGGTACTCGGACCGATTCTGTGGATCACTGCCTATGACTCGGTCCTCCGAAGTCCCATGCCGCCGGGGGCTGGCATGATATGCTACGCGGATGACACGCTGGTGCTGGCCAGCGGACGATGGTGGAACGACGCCGCATGCCTGACTGAGACCGCCGTGGCATGCGCGGTGCACGCCATTCGAAGACTCGGCTTGAGCGTGTCGCCGGCGAAATCGGAAGCCCTGTGGTTCTACGACCAACGACGCAGAGGAACGCCGCCTGCGGATCTGTCGACTATAGTCATCGACGGAGAAGAGGTCCCTGTGGGACACCGGATGAAGTACTTGGGCTTGATCGTCGACAGTAAGTGGACGTTCGAGCCACACTTTGAGTACTTAGCCCCGAAAGTAACGGCCGCAGCCAACGCGCTGTGCGGCCTTTTACCTAACATCGGCGGGGCAGGATTGGGAGTCCGCAGGCTCTACGAAGGAGTGATCAGGTCACGAGTCCTTTACGGAGCGCCCGTATGGGCCGATGATCTGGCGGTGAGCCGGCGTAACCGGACTCTGGTGAGAAGGCTCCACAGGACGATCGCCATCCGGGCAGCGAGGGGATACAGGACGGTGTCCTACGCGACAGCGACCGTGCTGGCCGCGTCCCCCCCGTTCGAGCTACAGGCCCTTGCCCTTCGCCGGGTGTACGAACACCGGAGGGCCGCGACCTTGGACCGACGTGCCACGCCGACGGCACCAACCGTGGACGTTCGGGAGGAAACAAGACTAGAAGCATGGGAGCGGTGGCACTCGCAGCTGTTGGAAGAGGATGCGATGCGCCCTCATCGGGCCGTCCGCGCCGTCCTGCCCAACTGGGACAAGTGGAGAGACAAAGGCGGGGTCCCGCTCACATTCAGGACGACTCAGGTGCTCACCGGCCACGGGGTGTTCGGCGATTACCTGCTCAAGATCCGGCGAGAGGTGACGACCATCTGTCACCACTGTGGGGAGGAGGAGGACACGGCGCGGCACACGCTGGAGGCTTGCCCGGCGTGGGAGGTACCGCGACGTGTCTTACGACTCGAGATCGGCGAGAGATTGGCCCCCGAGACGCTCATCGAAGCTATGCTCAGGGGGCCCCAGGAGTACAGAGCCGTCCGCACCTTCTGCGAGCAAGTTATGCTCGTGAAGGAGCGGGCGGAGAGAGAAAGAGAGAAAGCCCAGCATACCAGCAGGGCGCGGCAACAAGGAGTCTCCGCGCGTCACGGACCGGCGGTACCGCCGCCGTGAATCGCGCCCAAGGAGTCATCAAGGAAGTAACAAGACCCAAGGAAAGGGGCGCTAGGGGGCGTGGTCCCCCCTGGCGGCCCCGATCTTCTGTCTAACAAGGAAGTCTCCCGCCCAGCAGGGAGATAGACGGCGAGGAGCGCTTGGTAGTATTCGCAAGAGACCCTGAGCCCTCCTCGAACAGCCGTCTGGAAGACCACCGTGGAGTTTTAGTCGGTAAGAGTCCGACACTTCCCATGCTGCTCGCAGCTGGGAGTCCATGAGGATTTCTCCACGAAAAAAAAAAAAAAAAAAAAAAAAAGGTTGGGGTTAGGTTGGGGTTAGGTTGGGGTTAGGTTGGGGTTAGGTTGGGGTTAGGTTGGGGTTAGGTTGGGGTTAGGTTGGGGTTAGGTTGGGGTTAGGTTGGGGTTAGGTTGGGGTTAGGTTGGGGTTAGGTTGGGGTTAGGTTGGGGTTAGGTTGGGGTTAGGTTGGGGTTAGGTTGGGGTTAGGTTGGGGTTAGGTTGGGGTTAGGTTGGGGTTAGGTTGGGGTTAGGTTGGGGAGCATGAGGCGGGCATGGGTTCTCGGGGCGTAGGACCACCCCCCGGGAAACCCCGATGGATCTGATGTTCCCCTATAGTCGGGTGGCGGCCGGTCGGTGCCTCTGGTACCCGTCAGGTCGCTGATCCGGTGCGAGGAACTTCGGAGAAGTTGGTGGGCCCATGCCTGTCAAGACCACTCACCTCACCTTCTCGTGGGGCTCCCTGTCACCCTGCTCCGGACTCTCCGGGACAGGGTGCGAAAGAGTGAGTGGCACCAGGACAGATTCCCGATGACGACCCGGCGAGAAACAACTTCATTCACCATGGAAGGCACAACAGATAGGAGAAACACGTACAGTACAGGGGAGGGAGACCCCAGTACCGGCGTAGTCGGGGGTAGTCAAGTGGGCCCCACTACGTCGTCAACATACGACCACGGCCGCTCGGGGGTGGGCCGCCAGGCCCCCGAACGTGTTACCACGCCTGGCGAAGCGAGAAGTCTACTCTCGGAAGAATACACGGAGACACCGAGAACTCCGAGGACGAGAAGCGGGTGTCGGGCGGGCAGCGTTTTCCTTGCGCCGGCCCCGTCAGACGGAGCAACAACAATAACAACATCTGCTGCGGGAGGATCGCGGGAGCGGGCGAGGTCGGACGACGAAGAATCGGTAGCCTCGTTCGCGTCTCGCTCGTCACTGGCATCAATCGCATCCAGGGGGAAGAAGAGGAGACTGGCGACAACAGCCACCTTGGAAGTCTCCGAAGACCTGGAGATACAAGTGAGGACGAGTTCGGCCGCGGACGTCAGCGCGGAATTAACGAGACACGTGTCCGAGATCATGAAGGTGGCGACCACATCGTCCAACCTCAAGGGCACGTACGTCAAAGCGCTGAAGGAAGCGGCAAGCTATATCTCGGCCGCATGGAAGAGCGAGGCCCCGCGAAGGAGAGAACAAGCGGGCAGCAGCGGCAACAACGCGGCGATGAGGCTGGTGGAGGCGAGACTGTCCGCGTTGGAGGAGGAGAACGCCGCCCTTAGGAGAGAGCTGGCAAGGAGGTCTATGCCCGCGATCGAAGGCCTGCGTGGCGGCGGTGCCGACGCGGACCGCCCACGGGTCGAGGCTGCAACCCAAGAAGCGCGACTCGACGCCCTCGAGAGAAAGCTAGAAGAGTTGGGTCCCTCCATAACGAAGATGGTGGAGAGACAACTCGGGAGTCTATTGAGGCCGCAGCAGCAACAACAACAACAGCTGCAACAACAGCGGCAGCAGCAACAAAGCACTCCCGAAACCCGACGGAGCGCGGAATACTCCGCTACTCGCCCCCCCGCCCGCACAGATCCCCCGCCGCCCCCAAGGACTCGGGAGGACGGCGGGTGGAGCGTGGTGGTAGGGAGAAAAAGTAAGATGGGGCAGAAGAACATCGCCGAAAGGAAGCTGGACGCCGCTGGAGGAGAGGAGAAGTCCCGGCCACCAGCGACTGTCCAAAAACCGTGGGCAGATAGGATGGGAGGCGCGCCGAAATCGGGCAGCGGTGGCACCGTTAAAAAGCCATTCAGGGAGGAAAAGACGTCGCCAACAGTCAAGCTCCCTCGCGCACCGAGTACATCCGCGGTAACACTGACGTTAAGCGAGGGAGCCAACATGTCGTATGCCGACGTCGTAACGATGGCCAGAAGAGCTATCCCCCTCGGCGAGATAGGCGTGGAGGCCGTCACGATGAAGAAGGCGGTGACGGGCGCCATCGTCATCAGAGTCCCGAGGGACAAGGACAGAGAAAAGGCGTCGATCCTTGCGACGCGCCTGGCAGACGTTCTGGACCCGACCAAGGTAAGGGTCGGAACTCCCACGATCAAAGCCGAGCTGAGAGTCACCAATGTGGACATCTCAATGGGCAAGGAGGAGCTGCGTCAAGCTCTGGCCTTGGCCGCGGGATGCAACAGCGAGGATGTTCGGATCGGCGAGATCGGCGTCTCCAGGGGCGGACTCGGATCGGCATGGGTCAGGTGTCCGGCGGCCGGTGCCCGCAAGCTAGCTCAGGCGGGCAGGGTGGCCTTGGGGTGGTCCATCGCGAGGGTCTCTGCCATACCGAAGAGACCCTTACAGTGCTTCAAGTGCCTGGAGTTGGGGCACGTACGGGCAACTTGCACGTCCGCCGAGGATAGAAGCCGTCTTTGCTACAGGTGCGGTGAAAGCGGGCACCGCGCCAGGGGATGTCCCGCCTTGGCGCCGAAATGTCCCTTATGCGAGCGGCTGGGAGCTCCATCCGGACACAGGATGGGCGGAGTGGCATGTGCCCCCCCGAAAATCAAGAGAAGTAAGGGGCAGCTTACCCGTCGGTCTGCCGCCGCCGCCGACACCGTTATCACTACCATCGCCGGCGGCAACGAGAACTACGGCGGAAACGCTACCGGGGCGGAGTCACCATCAGCAGTGACGAGTGGCCGGGAGGAGGCCATGGAGCTGGCGGAGTAACTTCAACCGCCTGCTCCAATGTAACATAGGAAGAGCCAGACGGGCGCAGGACCTGCTTCTCCAGGCTATACGGGAGAATCGGGTCGCACTCGCTGTGGTGGCTGAACCATACCGCGTCCCCGACGCCCCCAACTGGATCGGGGATCTGAACGGATCTACAGCCATAACATGGACGCCGGCGTTGTGCTCGCCCGGCGCCCTGCTGGATCGCGGTAACGGCTTCGTCGCCGTCGAGTGGAACGGGATCGCGATAGTGGGCATTTACGTCTCGCCCAACAGCGGAGTGGCCTCGTTCGGGGACTTCCTGGACGAGGTCGGTGACTGCGTTCGTAGATGCATGCCTCGTCAGGTACTCGTCCTTGGGGACTTCAACGCGCGCTCGTCGCAATGGGGGGACACCAGGACGGACTCCCGCGGAAGGATGCTGACAGACTGGGCCGCGACGCTCGGACTGGTCCTGGTGAACAGGGGCACAACTAGCACCTGCGTGGCGTGGAGGGGATCGTCCATCGTCGACGTTACCTGGGCTACCGCCGGGCTCTACCGAAAGATCCGCGGATGGAGAGTGGCCGACAGAATGGAGACCTTATCGGACCACCTCTATATAATGATGGAAATGGAGGGGGAGGCCGCCGCGCGCGACAGCGGTGCCCGACGACAACGAGAGGTGAACCGGTCCCGTCGACCACCACCACCCACACCTAGGTGGCGCTTGAAGGAGAGGGACAAGGACATGCTGCGGGCGGCGGTCACTGTCTCCGCCTGGAGCTGGGACGCACGGGGGGACAACACCACAACCCCCCCCACCACCACCTCCACATTGGGTAGCGTCGACGAGGAGGCTGACGAACTCCACGGATACATGATCGCGGCATGCGACGCCTCTATGCCGCGCTCCGCCCCGGGAAACAGAGGCGACCGTTCCGTGTATTGGTGGACACCGGAAATAGCCAATATGCGGGCGGGTTGCATGCGGGCCCGGAGAAGATTCGTAAGGGCGCGTCGCCGCAGACGGACACACGACGAGGAGGAGATCTCTCGCCGCTATGAAGAATACAGAGAGACGAGACGCGCTCTCCAACGGGAGATCAAACTAGCCAAGGCCCGGTGTTGGGATCGATTGATCGAATTGGTCGATTCAGATCCGTGGGGGAGGCCCTATCGCATCGTTACGAAGAAACTGCGACCTTCGGCCCCCCCGCTGACCGAAAACATGGATCCGGCGTTACTGGACAACGTCATCGGGACTTTGTTCCCACGGCGGGACAACAACGAGACGTCCGCGCCAGCCCCTACCACCATCGACGGGACGGCGCCGACGGATTGGAACGAGGAACTTCGAGTGACTGAGGAAGAGTTGCTCGAAGCCGCGAAGAAGATGGCATCCCGCGACGTGGCGCCGGGTCCGGACGGGATCCCGGGCCGGGTCTGGACGGAGTCGATCGACACCTTAGCTCCCCGTTTGCGGCACCTGTTCTCCAGGTGCCTGAAGGAGGGCGCCTATCCTCGGGCGTGGCGCACGGCGAAACTCGTGCTGCTACGGAAGGAGGGTCGACCGCCGGACGCGCCATCGGCATACAGGCCGGTGTGTCTTCTCGACGAGGTGGGTAAACTCTTCGAGAGGATCATAGTCGCCCGCCTGGAGGCACACATGGAGAGACGGATTCCCGGATGGCACGATAGCCAATTTGGATTTCGCCGGGGCCGCTCGACCGTGGACGCGGTAAAGAGGCTGAGATCCATGGCGGAGGACATGGTCGCGCGAGAAGGGGTGGCGGTAGCCGTCTCCTTGGACATCTCCAACGCTTTCAATAGCATTCCTTGGAGCAGGATCGTGGAGGCGCTGCGACACTTCGAGTCCCCGCCATACCTCGTTAGGGTGATTCAGGCCTATCTGAACGATAGGTGGATCACCTACACAGGCAGAAACGGCGTGAAGGAGCGAAGACCGGTGGAGCGCGGCGTGCCGCAGGGCTCGGTACTCGGACCGATTCTGTGGATCACTGCCTATGACTCGGTCCTCCGAAGTCCCATGCCGCCGGGGGCTGGCATGATATGCTACGCGGATGACACGCTGGTGCTGGCCAGCGGACGATGGTGGAACGACGCCGCATGCCTGACTGAGACCGCCGTGGCATGCGCGGTGCACGCCATTCGAAGACTCGGCTTGAGCGTGTCGCCGGCGAAATCGGAAGCCCTGTGGTTCTACGACCAACGACGCAGAGGAACGCCGCCTGCGGATCTGTCGACTATAGTCATCGACGGAGAAGAGGTCCCTGTGGGACACCGGATGAAGTACTTGGGCTTGATCGTCGACAGTAAGTGGACGTTCGAGCCACACTTTGAGTACTTAGCCCCGAAAGTAACGGCCGCAGCCAACGCGCTGTGCGGCCTTTTACCTAACATCGGCGGGGCAGGATTGGGAGTCCGCAGGCTCTACGAAGGAGTGATCAGGTCACGAGTCCTTTACGGAGCGCCCGTATGGGCCGATGATCTGGCGGTGAGCCGGCGTAACCGGACTCTGGTGAGAAGGCTCCACAGGACGATCGCCATCCGGGCAGCGAGGGGATACAGGACGGTGTCCTACGCGACAGCGACCGTGCTGGCCGCGTCCCCCCCGTTCGAGCTACAGGCCCTTGCCCTTCGCCGGGTGTACGAACACCGGAGGGCCGCGACCTTGGACCGACGTGCCACGCCGACGGCACCAACCGTGGACGTTCGGGAGGAAACAAGACTAGAAGCATGGGAGCGGTGGCACTCGCAGCTGTTGGAAGAGGATGCGATGCGCCCTCATCGGGCCGTCCGCGCCGTCCTGCCCAACTGGGACAAGTGGAGAGACAAAGGCGGGGTCCCGCTCACATTCAGGACGACTCAGGTGCTCACCGGCCACGGGGTGTTCGGCGATTACCTGCTCAAGATCCGGCGAGAGGTGACGACCATCTGTCACCACTGTGGGGAGGAGGAGGACACGGCGCGGCACACGCTGGAGGCTTGCCCGGCGTGGGAGGTACCGCGACGTGTCTTACGACTCGAGATCGGCGAGAGATTGGCCCCCGAGACGCTCATCGAAGCTATGCTCAGGGGGCCCCAGGAGTACAGAGCCGTCCGCACCTTCTGCGAGCAAGTTATGCTCGTGAAGGAGCGGGCGGAGAGAGAAAGAGAGAAAGCCCAGCATACCAGCAGGGCGCGGCAACAAGGAGTCTCCACGCGTCACGGACCGGCGGTACCGCCGCCGTGAACGCGCCCAAGGAGTCATCAAGGAAGTAACAAGACCCAAGGAAAGGGGCGCTAGGGGGCGTGGTCCCCCCTGGCGGCCCCGATCTTCTGTCTAACAAGGAAGTCTCCCGCCCAGCAGGGAGATAGACGGCGAGGAGCGCTTGGTAGTATTCGCAAGAGACCCTGAGCCCTCCTCGAACAGCCGTCTGGAAGACCACCGTGGAGTTTTAGTCGGTAAGAGTCCGACACTTCCCATGCTGCTCGCAGCTGGGAGTCCATGAGGATTTCTCCACGAAAAAAAAAAAAAAAAAAAAAGGTTGGGGTTAGGTTGGGGTTAGGTTGGGGTTAGGTTGGGGTTAGGTTGGGGTTAGGTTGGGGTTAGGTTGGGGTTAGGTTGGGGTTAGGTTGGGGTTAGGTTGGGGTTAGGTTGGGGTTAGGTTGGGGTTAGGTTGGGGTTAGGTTGGGGTTAGGTTGGGGTTAGGTTGGGGTTAGGTTGGGGAGCATGAGGCGGGCATGGGTTCTCGGGGCGTAGGACCACCCCCCGGGAAACCCCGATGGATCTGATGTTCCCCTATAGTCGGGTGGCGGCCGGTCGGTGCCTCTGGTACCCGTCAGGTCGCTGATCCGGTGCGAGGAACTTCGGAGAAGTTGGTGGGCCCATGCCTGTCAAGACCACTCACCTCACCTTCTCGTGGGGCTCCCTGTCACCCTGCTCCGGACTCTCCGGGACAGGGTGCGAAAGAGTGAGTGGCACCAGGACAGATTCCCGATGACGACCCGGCGAGAAACAACTTCATTCACCATGGAAGGCACAACAGATAGGAGAAACACGTACAGTACAGGGGAGGGAGACCCCAGTACCGGCGTAGTCGGGGGTAGTCAAGTGGGCCCCACTACGTCGTCAACATACGACCACGGCCGCTCGGGGGTGGGCCGCCAGGCCCCCGAACGAGTTACCACGCCTGGCGAAGCGAGAAGTCTACTCTCGGAAGAATACACGGAGACACCGAGAACTCCGAGGACGAGAAGCGGGTGCCGGGCGGGCAGCGTTTTCCTTGCGCCGGCCCCGTCAGACGGAGCAACAACAATAACAACATCTGCTGCGGGAGGATCGCGGGAGCGAGCGAGGTCGGACGACGAAGAATCGGTAGCCTCGTTCGCGTCTCGCTCATCACTGGCATCAATCGCATCCAGGGGGAAGAAGAGGAGACTGGCGACAACAGCCACCTTGGAAGTCTCCGAAGACCTGGAGATACAAGTGAGGACGAGTTCGGCCGCGGACGTCAGCGCGGAATTAACGAGACACGTGTCCGAGATCATGAAGGTGGCGACCACATCGTCCAACCTCAAGGGCACGTACGTCAAAGCGCTGAAGGAAGCGGCAAGCTATATCTCGGCCGCATGGAAGAGCGAGGCCCCGCGAAGGAGAGAACAAGCGGGCAGCAGCGGCAACAACGCGGCGATGAGGCTGGTGGAGGCGAGACTGTCCGCGTTGGAGGAGGAGAACGCCGCCCTTAGGAGAGAGCTGGCAAGGAGGTCTATGCCCGCGATCGAAGGCCTGCGTGGCGGCGGTGCCGACGCGGACCGCCCACGGGTCGAGGCTGCAACCCAAGAAGCGCGACTCGACGCCCTCGAGAGAAAGCTAGAAGAGTTGGGTCCCTCCATAACGAAGATGGTGGAGAGACAACTCGGGAGTCTATTGAGGCCGCAGCAGCAACAACAACAACAGCTGCAACAACAGCGGCAGCAGCAACAAAGCACTCCCGAAACCCGACGGAGCGCGGAATACTCCGCTACTCGCCCCCCCGCCCGCACAGATCCCCCGCCGCCCCCAAGGACTCGGGAGGACGGCGGGTGGAGCGTGGTGGTAGGGAGAAAAAGTAAGATGGGGCAGAAGAACATCGCCGAAAGGAAGCTGGACGCCGCTGGAGGAGAGGAGAAGTCCCGGCCACCAGCGACTGTCCAAAAACCGTGGGCAGATAAGATGGGAGGCGCGCCGAAATCGGGCAGCGGTGGCACCGTTAAAAAGCCATTCAGGGAGGAAAAGACGTCGCCAACAGTCAAGCTCCCTCGCGCACCGAGTACATCCGCGGTAACACTGACGTTAAGCGAGGGAGCCAACATGTCGTATGCCGACGTCGTAACGATGGCCAGAAGAGCTATCCCCCTCGGCGAGATAGGCGTGGAGGCCGTCACGATGAAGAAGGCGGTGACGGGCGCCATCGTCATCAGAGTCCCGAGGGACAAGGACAGAGAAAAGGCGTCGATCCTTGCGACGCGCCTGGCAGACGTTCTGGACCCGACCAAGGTAAGGGTCGGAACTCCCACGATCAAAGCCGAGCTGAGAGTCACCAATGTGGACATCTCAATGGGCAAGGAGGAGCTGCGTCAAGCTCTGGCCTTGGCCGCGGGATGCAACAGCGAGGATGTTCGGATCGGCGAGATCGGCGTCTCCAGGGGCGGACTCGGATCGGCATGGGTCAGGTGTCCGGCGGCCGGTGCCCGCAAGCTAGCTCAGGCGGGCAGGGTGGCCTTGGGGTGGTCCATCGCGAGGGTCTCTGCCATACCGAAGAGACCCTTACAGTGCTTCAAGTGCCTGGAGTTGGGGCACGTACGGGCAACTTGCACGTCCGCCGAGGATAGAAGCCGTCTTTGCTACAGGTGCGGTGAAAGCGGGCACCGCGCCAGGGGATGTCCCGCCTTGGCGCCGAAATGTCCCTTATGCGAGCGGCTGGGAGCTCCATCCGGACACAGGATGGGCGGAGTGGCATGTGCCCCCCCGAAAATCAAGAGAAGTAAGGGGCAGCTTACCCGTCGGTCTGCCGCCGCCGCCGACACCGTTATCACTACCATCGCCGGCGGCAACGAGAACTACGGCGGAAACGCTACCGGGGCGGAGTCACCATCAGCAGTGACGAGTGGCCGGGAGGAGGCCATGGAGCTGGCGGAGTAACTTCAACCGCCTGCTCCAATGTAACATAGGAAGAGCCAGACGGGCGCAGGACCTGCTTCTCCAGGCTATACGGGAGAATCGGGTCGCACTCGCTGTGGTGGCTGAACCATACCGCGTCCCCGACGCCCCCAACTGGATCGGGGATCTGAACGGATCTACAGCCATAACATGGACGCCGGCGTTGTGCTCGCCCGGCGCCCTGCTGGATCGCGGTAACGGCTTCGTCGCCGTCGAGTGGAACGGGATCGCGATAGTGGGCATTTACGTCTCGCCCAACAGCGGAGTGGCCTCGTTCGGGGACTTCCTGGACGAGGTCGGTGACTGCGTTCGTAGATGCATGCCTCGTCAGGTACTCGTCCTTGGGGACTTCAACGCGCGCTCGTCGCATTGGGGGGACACCAGGACGGACTCCCGCGGAAGGATGCTGACAGACTGGGCCGCGACGCTCGGACTGGTCCTGGTGAACAGGGGCACAACTAGCACCTGCGTGGCGTGGAGGGGATCGTCCATCGTCGACGTTACCTGGGCTACCGCCGGGCTCTACCGAAAGATCCGCGGATGGAGAGTGGCCGACAGAATGGAGACCTTATCGGACCACCTCTATATAATGATGGAAATGGAGGGGGAGGCCGCCGCGCGCGACAGCGGTGCCCGACGACAACGAGAGGTGAACCGGTCCCGTCGACCACCACCACCCACACCTAGGTGGCGCTTGAAGGAGAGGGACAAGGACATGCTGCGGGCGGCGGTCACTGTCTCCGCCTGGAGCTGGGACGCACGGGGGGACAACACCACAACCCCCCCCACCACCACCTCCACATTGGGTAGCGTCGACGAGGAGGCTGACGAACTCCACGGATACATGATCGCGGCATGCGACGCCTCTATGCCGCGCTCCGCCCCGGGAAACAGAGGCGACCGTTCCGTGTATTGGTGGACACCGGAAATAGCCAATATGCGGGCGGGTTGCATGCGGGCCCGGAGAAGATTCGTAAGGGCGCGTCGCCGCAGACGGACACACGACGAGGAGGAGATCTCTCGCCGCTATGAAGAATACAGAGAGACGAGACGCGCTCTCCAACGGGAGATCAAACTAGCCAAGGCCCGGTGTTGGGATCGATTGATCGAATTGGTCGATTCAGATCCGTGGGGGAGGCCCTATCGCATCGTTACGAAGAAACTGCGACCTTCGGCCCCCCCGCTGACCGAAAACATGGATCCGGCGTTACTGGACAACGTCATCGGGACTTTGTTCCCACGGCGGGACAACAACGAGACGTCCGCGCCAGCCCCTACCACCATCGACGGGACGGCGCCGACGGATTGGAACGAGGAACTTCGAGTGACTGAGGAAGAGTTGCTCGAAGCCGCGAAGAAGATGGCATCCCGCGACGTGGCGCCGGGTCCGGACGGGATCCCGGGCCGGGTCTGGACGGAGTCGATCGACACCTTGGCTCCCCGTTTGCGGCACCTGTTCTCCAGGTGCCTGAAGGAGGGCGCCTATCCTCGGGCGTGGCGCACGGCGAAACTCGTGCTGCTACGGAAGGAGGGTCGACCGCCGGACGCGCCATCGGCATACAGGCCGGTGTGTCTTCTCGACGAGGTGGGTAAACTCTTCGAGAGGATCATAGTCGCCCGCCTGGAGGCACACATGGAGAGACGGATTCCCGGATGGCACGATAGCCAATTTGGATTTCGCCGGGGCCGCTCGACCGTGGACGCGGTAAAGAGGCTGAGATCCATGGCGGAGGACATGGTCGCGCGAGAAGGGGTGGCGGTAGCCGTCTCCTTGGACATCTCCAACGCTTTCAATAGCATTCCTTGGAGCAGGATCGTGGAGGCGCTGCGACACTTCGAGTCCCCGCCATACCTCGTTAGGGTGATTCAGGCCTATCTGAACGATAGGTGGATCACCTACACAGGCAGAAACGGCGTGAAGGAGCGAAGACCGGTGGAGCGCGGCGTGCCGCAGGGCTCGGTACTCGGACCGATTCTGTGGATCACTGCCTATGACTCGGTCCTCCGAAGTCCCATGCCGCCGGGGGCTGGCATGATATGCTACGCGGATGACACGCTGGTGCTGGCCAGCGGACGATGGTGGAACGACGCCGCATGCCTGACTGAGACCGCCGTGGCATGCGCGGTGCACGCCATTCGAAGACTCGGCTTGAGCGTGTCGCCGGCGAAATCGGAAGCCCTGTGGTTCTACGACCAACGACGCAGAGGAACGCCGCCTGCGGATCTGTCGACTATAGTCATCGACGGAGAAGAGGTCCCTGTGGGACACCGGATGAAGTACTTGGGCTTGATCGTCGACAGTAAGTGGACGTTCGAGCCACACTTTGAGTACTTAGCCCCGAAAGTAACGGCCGCAGCCAACGCGCTGTGCGGCCTTTTACCTAACATCGGCGGGGCAGGATTGGGAGTCCGCAGGCTCTACGAAGGAGTGATCAGGTCACGAGTCCTTTACGGAGCGCCCGTATGGGCCGATGATCTGGCGGTGAGCCGGCGTAACCGGACTCTGGTGAGAAGGCTCCACAGGACGATCGCCATCCGGGCAGCGAGGGGATACAGGACGGTGTCCTACGCGACAGCGACCGTGCTGGCCGCGTCCCCCCCGTTCGAGCTACAGGCCCTTGCCCTTCGCCGGGTGTACGAACACCGGAGGGCCGCGACCTTGGACCGACGTGCCACGCCGACGGCACCAACCGTGGACGTTCGGGAGGAAACAAGACTAGAAGCATGGGAGCGGTGGCACTCGCAGCTGTTGGAAGAGGATGCGATGCGCCCTCATCGGGCCGTCCGCGCCGTCCTGCCCAACTGGGACAAGTGGAGAGACAAAGGCGGGGTCCCGCTCACATTCAGGACGACTCAGGTGCTCACCGGCCACGGGGTGTTCGGCGATTACCTGCTCAAGATCCGGCGAGAGGTGACGACCATCTGTCACCACTGTGGGGAGGAGGAGGACACGGCGCGGCACACGCTGGAGGCTTGCCCGGCGTGGGAGGTACCGCGACGTGTCTTACGACTCGAGATCGGCGAGAGATTGGCCCCCGAGACGCTCATCGAAGCTATGCTCAGGGGGCCCCAGGAGTACAGAGCCGTCCGCACCTTCTGCGAGCAAGTTATGCTCGTGAAGGAGCGGGCGGAGAGAGAAAGAGAGAAAGCCCAGCATACCAGCAGGGCGCGGCAACAAGGAGTCTCCGCGCGTCACGGACCGGCGGTACCGCCGCCGTGAACGCGCCCAAGGAGTCATCAATTAAGTAACAAGACCCAAGGAAAGGGGCGCTAGGGGGCGTGGTCCCCCCTGGCGGCCCCGATCTTCTGTCTAACAAGGAAGTCTCCCGCCCAGCAGGGAGATAGACGGCGAGGAGCGCTTGGTAGTATTCGCAAGAGACCCTGAGCCCTCCTCGAACAGCCGTCTGGAAGACCACCGTGGAGTTTTAGTCGGTAAGAGTCCGACACTTCCCATGCTGCTCGCAGCTGGGAGTCCATGAGGATTTCTCCACGAAAAAAAAAAAAAAAAAAAAAAAAGGTTGGGGTTAGGTTGGGGTTAGGTTGGGGTTAGGTTGGGGTTAGGTTGGGGTTAGGTTGGGGTTAGGTTGGGATTAGGTTGGGGTTAGGTTGGGGTTAGGTTGGGGTTAGGTTGGGGTTAGGTTGGGGTTAGGTTGGGGTTAGGTTGGGGTTAGGTTGGGTTAGGTTGGGGTTAGGTTGGGGTTAGGTTGGGGTTAGGTTGGGGTTAGGTTGGGGTTAGGTTGGGGAGCATGAGGCGGGCATGGGTTCTCGGGGCGTAGGACCACCCCCCAGGAAACCCCGATGGATCTGATGTTCCCCTATAGTCGGGTGGCGGCCGGTCGGTGCCTCTGGTACCCGTCAGGTCGCTGATCCGGTGCGAGGAACTTCGGAGAAGTTGGTGGGCCCATGCCTGTCAAGACCACTCACCTCACCTTCTCGTGGGGCTCCCTGTCACCCTGCTCCGGACTCTCCGGGACAGGGTGCGAAAGAGTGAGTGGCACCAGGACAGATTCCCGATGACGACCCGGCGAGAAACAACTTCATTCACCATGGAAGGCACAACAGATAGGAGAAACACGTACAGTACAGGGGAGGGAGACCCCAGTACCGGCGTAGTCGGGGGTAGTCAAGTGGGCCCCACTACGTCGTCAACATACGACCACGGCCGCTCGGGGGTGGGCCGCCAGGCCCCCGAACGTGTTACCACGCCTGGCGAAGCGAGAAGTCTATTCTCGGAAGAATACATGGAGACATCGAGAACTCCGAGGACGAGAAGCGGGGGCCGGGCGGGCAGCGTTTTCCTTGCGCCGGCCCCGTCAGACGGAGCAACAACAATAACAACATCTGCTGCGGGAGGATCGCGGGAGCGAGCGAGGTCGGACGACGAAGAATCGGTAGCCTCGTTCGCGTCTCGCTCATCACTGGCATCAATCGCATCCAGGGGGAAGAAGAGGAGACTGGCGACAACAGCCACCTTGGAAGTCTCCGAAGATCTGGAGATACAAGTGAGGACGAGTTCGGCCGCGGACGTCAGCGCGGAATTAACGAGACACGTGTCCGAGATCATGAGGGTGGCGACCACATCGTCCAACCTCAAGGGCACGTACGTCAAAGCGCTGAAGGAAGCGGCAAGCTATATCTCGGCCGCATGGAAGAGCGAGGCCCCGCGAAGGAGAGAACAAGCGGGCAGCAGCGGCAACAACGCGGCAATGAGGCTGGTGGAGGCGAGACTGTCCGCGTTGGAGGAGGAGAACGCCGCCCTTAGGAGAGAGCTGGCAAGGAGGTCTATGCCCGCGATCGAAGGCCTGCGGGGCGGCGGTGCCGACGCGGACCGCCCACGGGTCGAGGCTGCAACCCAAGAAGCGCGACTCGACGCCCTCGAGAGAAAGCTAGAAGAGTTGGGTCCCTCCATAACGAAGATGGTGGAGAGACAACTCGGGAGTCTATTGAGGCCGCAGCAGCAACAACAACAACAGCTGCAACAACAGCGGCAGCAGCAACAAAGCACTCCCGAAACCCGACGGAGCGCGGAATACTCCGCTACTCGCCCCCCCGCCCGCACAGATCCCCCGCCGCCCCCAAGGACTCGGGAGGACGGCGGGTGGAGCGTGGTGGTAGGGAGAAAAAGTAAGATGGGGCAGAAGAACATCGCCGAAAGGAAGCTGGACGCCGCTGGAGGAGAGGAGAAGTCCCGGCCACCAGCGACTGCCCAAAAACCGTGGGCAGATAGGATGGGAGGCGCGCCGAAATCGGGCAGCGGTGGCACCGTTAAAAAGCCATTCAGGGAGGAAAAGACGTCGCCAACAGTCAAGCTCCCTCGCGCACCGAGTACATCCGCGGTAACACTGACGTTAAGCGAGGGAGCCAACATGTCGTATGCCGACGTCGTAACGATGGCCAGAAGAGCTATCCCCCTCGGCGAGATAGGCGTGGAGGCCGTCACGATGAAGAAGGCGGTGACGGGCGCCATCGTCATCAGAGTCCCGAGGGACAAGGACAGAGAAAAGGCGTCGATCCTTGCGACGCGCCTGGCAGACGTTCTGGACCCGACCAAGGTAAGGGTCGGAACTCCCACGATCAAAGCCGAGCTGAGAGTCACCAATGTGGACATCTCAATGGGCAAGGAGGAGCTGCGTCAAGCTCTGGCCTTGGCCGCGGGATGCAACAGCGAGGATGTTCGGATCGGCGAGATCGGCGTCTCCAGGGGCGGACTCGGATCGGCATGGGCCAGGTGTCCGGCGGCCGGTGCCCGCAAGCTAGCTCAGGCGGGCAGGGTGGCCTTGGGGTGGTCCATCGCGAGGGTCTCTGCCATACCGAAGAGACCCTTACAGTGCTTCAAGTGCCTGGAGTTGGGGCACGTACGGGCAACTTGCACGTCCGCCGAGGATAGAAGCCGTCTTTGCTACAGGTGCGGTGAAAGCGGGCACCGCGCCAGGGGATGTCCCGCCTTGGCGCCGAAATGTCCCTTATGCGAGCGGCTGGGAGCTCCATCCGGACACAGGATGGGCGGAGTGGCATGTGCCCCCCCGAAAATCAAGAGAAGTAAGGGGCAGCTTACCCGTCGGTCTGCCGCCGCCGCCGACACCGTTATCACTACCATCGCCGGCGGCAACGAGAACTACGGCGGAAACGCTACCGGGGCGGAGTCACCATCAGCAGTGACGAGTGGCCGGGAGGAGGCCATGGAGCTGGCGGAGTAACTTCAACCGCCTGCTCCAATGTAACATAGGAAGAGCCAGACGGGCGCAGGACCTGCTTCTCCAGGCTATACGGGAGAATCGGGTCGCACTCGCTGTGGTGGCTGAACCATACCGCGTCCCCGACGCCCCCAACTGGATCGGGGACCTGAACGGATCTACAGCCATAACATGGACGCCGGCGTTGTGTTCGCCCGGCGCCCTGCTGGATCGCGGTAACGGCTTCGTCGCCGTCGAGTGGAACGGGATCGCGATAGTGGGCATTTACGTCTCGCCCAACAGCGGAGTGGCCTCGTTCGGGGACTTCCTGGACGAGGTCGGTGACTGCGTTCGTAGATGCATGCCTCGTCAGGTACTCGTCCTTGGGGACTTCAACGCGCGCTCGTCGCAATGGGGGGACACCAGGACGGACTCCCGCGGAAGGATGCTGACAGACTGGGCCGCGACGCTCGGACTGGTCCTGGTGAACAGGGGCACAACTAGCACCTGCGTGGCGTGGAGGGGATCGTCCATCGTCGACGTTACCTGGGCTACCGCCGGGCTCTACCGAAAGATCCACGGATGGAGAGTGGCCGACAGAATGGAGACCTTATCGGACCACCTCTATATAATGATGGAAATGGAGGGGGAGGCCGCCGCGCGCGACAGCGGTGCCCGACGACAACGAGAGGAGAACCGGTCCCGTCGACCACCACCACCCACACCTAGGTGGCGCTTGAAGGAGAGGGACAAGGACATGCTGCGGGCGGCGGTCACTGTCTCCGCCTGGAGCTGGGACGCACGGGGGGACAACACCACAACCCCCCCCACCACCACCTCCACATTGGGTAGCGTCGACGAGGAGGCTGACGAACTCCACGGATACATGATCGCGGCATGCGACGCCTCTATGCCGCGCTCCGCCCCGGGAAACAGAGGCGACCGTTCCGTGTATTGGTGGACACCGGAAATAGCCGATATGCGGGCGGGTTGCATGCGGGCCCGGAGAAGATTCGTAAGGGCGCGTCGCCGCAGACGGACACACGACGAGGAGGAGATCTCTCGCCGCTATGAAGAATACAGAGAGACGAGACGCGCTCTCCAACGGGAGATCAAACTAGCCAAGGCCCGGTGTTGGGATCGATTGATCGAATTGGTCGATTCAGATCCGTGGGGGAGGCCCTATCGCATCGTTACGAAGAAACTGCGACCTTCGGCCCCCCCGCTGACCGAAAACATGGATCCGGCGTTACTGGACAACGTCATCGGGACTTTGTTCCCACGGCGGGACAACAACGAGACGTCCGCGCCAGCCCCTACCACCATCGACGGGACGGCGCCGACGGATTGGAACGAGGAACTTCGAGTGACTGAGGAAGAGTTGCTCGAAGCCGCGAAGAAGATGGCATCCCGCGACGTGGCGCCGGGTCCGGACGGGATCCCGGGCCGGGTCTGGACGGAGTCGATCGACACCTTGGCTCCCCGTTTGCGGCACCTGTTCTCCAGGTGCCTGAAGGAGGGCGCCTATCCTCGGGCGTGGCGCACGGCGAAACTCGTGCTGCTACGGAAGGAGGGTCGACCGCCGGACGCGCCATCGGCATACAGGCCGGTGTGTCTTCTCGACGAGGTGGGTAAACTCTTCGAGAGGATCATAGTCGCCCGCCTGGAGGCACACATGGAGAGACGGATTCCCGGATGGCACGATAGCCAATTTGGATTTCGCCGGGGCCGCTCGACCGTGGACGCGGTAAAGAGGCTGAGATCCATGGCGGAGGACATGGTCGCGCGAGAAGGGGTGGCGGTAGCCGTCTCCTTGGACATCTCCAACGCTTTCAATAGCATTCCTTGGAGCAGGATCGTGGAGGCGCTGCGACACTTCGAGTCCCCGCCATACCTCGTTAGGGTGATTCAGGCCTATCTGAACGATAGGTGGATCACCTACACAGGCAGAAACGGCGTGAAGGAGCGAAGACCGGTGGAGCGCGGCGTGCCGCAGGGCTCGGTACTCGGACCGATTCTGTGGATCACTGCCTATGACTCGGTCCTCCGAAGTCCCATGCCGCCGGGGGCTGGCATGATATGCTACGCGGATGACACGCTGGTGCTGGCCAGCGGACGAGGGTGGAACGACGCCGCATGCCTGACTGAGACCGCCGTGGCATGCGCGGTGCACGCCATTCGAAGACTCGGCTTGAGCGTGTCGCCGGCGAAATCGGAAGCCCTGTGGTTCTACGACCAACGACGCAGAGGAACGCCGCCTGCGGATCTGTCGACTATAGTCATCGACGGAGAAGAGGTCCCTGTGGGACACCGGATGAAGTACTTGGGCTTGATCGTCGACAGTAAGTGGACGTTCGAGCCACACTTTGAGTACTTAGCCCCGAAAGTAACGGCCGCAGCCAACGCGCTGTGCGGCCTTTTACCTAACATCGGCGGGGCAGGATTGGGAGTCCGCAGGCTCTACGAAGGAGTGATCAGGTCACGAGTCCTTTACGGAGCGCCCGTATGGGCCGATGATCTGGCGGTGAGCCGGCGTAACCGGACTCTGGTGAGAAGGCTCCACAGGACGATCGCCATCCGGGCAGCGAGGGGATACAGGACGGTGTCCTACGCGACAGCGACCGTGCTGGCCGCGTCCCCCCCGTTCGAGCTACAGGCCCTTGCCCTTCGCCGGGTGTACGAACACCGGAGGGCCGCGACCTTGGACCGACGTGCCACGCCGACGGCACCAACCGTGGACGTTCGGGAGGAAACAAGACTAGAAGCATGGGAGCGGTGGCACTCGCAGCTGTTGGAAGAGGATGCGATGCGCCCTCATCGGGCCGTCCGCGCCGTCCTGCCCAACTGGGACAAGTGGAGAGACAAAGGCGGGGTCCCGCTCACATTCAGGACGACTCAGGTGCTCACCGGCCACGGGGTGTTCGGCGATTACCTGCTCAAGATCCGGCGAGAGGTGACGACCATCTGTCACCACTGTGGGGAGGAGGAGGACACGGCGCGGCACACGCTGGAGGCTTGCCCGGCGTGGGAGGTACCGCGACGTGTCTTACGACTCGAGATCGGCGAGAGATTGGCCCCCGAGACGCTCATCGAAGCTATGCTCAGGGGGCCCCAGGAGTACAGAGCCGTCCGCACCTTCTGCGAGCAAGTTATGCTCGTGAAGGAGCGGGCGGAGAGAGAAAGAGAGAAAGCCCAGCATACCAGCAGGGCGCGGCAACAAGGAGTCTCCGCGCGTCACGGACCGGCGGTACCGCCGCCGTGAATCGCGCCCAAGGAGTCATCAAGGAAGTAACAAGACCCAAGGAAAGGGGCGCTAGGGGGCGTGGTCCCCCCTGGCGGCCCCGATCTTCTGTCTAACAAGGAAGTCTCCCGCCCAGCAGGGAGATAGACGGCGAGGAGCGCTTGGTAGTATTCGCAAGAGACCCTGAGCCCTCCTCGAACAGCCGTCTGGAAGACCACCGTGGAGTTTTAGTCGGTAAGAGTCCGACACTTCCCATGCTGCTCGCAGCTGGGAGTCCATGAGGATTTCTCCACGAAAAAAAAAAAAAAAAAAAAAAAAAAGGTTGGGGTTAGGTTGGGGTTAGGTTGGGGTTAGGTTGGGGTTAGGTTGGGGTTAGGTTGGGGTTAGGTTGGGGTTAGGTTGGGGTTAGGTTGGGGTTAGGTTGGGGTTAGGTTGGGGTTAGGTTGGGGTTAGGTTGGGGTTAGGTTGGGGTTAGGTTGGGGTTAGGTTGGGGTTAGGTTGGGGTTAGGTTGGGGTTAGGTTGGGGTTAGGTTGGGGTTAGGTTGGGGTTAGGTTGGGGAGCATGAGGCGGGCATGGGTTCTCGGGGCGTAGGACCACCCCCCGGGAAACCCCGATGGATCTGATGTTCCCCTATAGTCGGGTGGCGGCCGGTCGGTGCCTCTGGTACCCGTCAGGTCGCTGATCCGGTGCGAGGAACTTCGGAGAAGTTGGTGGGCCCATGCCTGTCAAGACCACTCACCTCACCTTCTCGTGGGGCTCCCTGTCACCCTGCTCCGGACTCTCCGGGACAGGGTGCGAAAGAGTGAGTGGCACCAGGACAGATTCCCGATGACGACCCGGCGAGAAACAACTTCATTCACCATGGAAGGCACAACAGATAGGAGAAACACGTACAGTACAGGGGAGGGAGACCCCAGTACCGGCGTAGTCGGGGGTAGTCAAGTGGGCCCCACTACGTCGTCAACATACGACCACGGCCGCTCGGGGGTGGGCCGCCAGGCCCCCGAACGTGTTACCACGCCTGGCGAAGCGAGAAGTCTATTCTCGGAAGAATACATGGAGACATCGAGAACTCCGAGGACGAGAAGCGGGTGCCGGGCGGGCAGCGTTTTCCTTGCGCCGGCCCCGTCAGACGGAGCAACAACAATAACAACATCTGCTGCGGGAGGATCGCGGGAGCGAGCGAGGTCGGACGACGAAGAATCGGTAGCCTCGTTCGCGTCTCGCTCATCACTGGCATCAATCGCATCCAGGGGGAAGAAGAGGAGACTGGCGACAACAGCCACCTTGGAAGTCTCCGAAGATCTGGAGATACAAGTGAGGACGAGTTCGGCCGCGGACGTCAGCGCGGAATTAACGAGACACGTGTCCGAGATCATGAAGGTGGCGACCACATCGTCCAACCTCAAGGGCACGTACGTCAAAGCGCTGAAGGAAGCGGCAAGCTATATCTCGGCCGCATGGAAGAGCGAGGCCCCGCGAAGGAGAGAACAAGCGGGCAGCAGCGGCAACAACGCGGCAATGAGGCTGGTGGAGGCGAGACTGTCCGCGTTGGAGGAGGAGAACGCCGCCCTTAGGAGAGAGCTGGCAAGGAGGTCTATGCCCGCGATCGAAGGCCTGCGGGGCGGCGGTGCCGACGCGGACCGCCCACGGGTCGAGGCTGCAACCCAAGAAGCGCGACTCGACGCCCTCGAGAGAAAGCTAGAAGAGTTGGGTCCCTCCATAACGAAGATGGTGGAGAGACAACTCGGGAGTCTATTGAGGCCGCAGCAGCAACAACAACAACAGCTGCAACAACAGCGGCAGCAGCAACAAAGCACTCCCGAAACCCGACGGAGCGCGGAATACTCCGCTACTCGCCCCCCCGCCCGCACAGATCCCCCGCCGCCCCCAAGGACTCGGGAGGACGGCGGGTGGAGCGTGGTGGTAGGGAGAAAAAGTAAGATGGGGCAGAAGAACATCGCCGAAAGGAAGCTGGACGCCGCTGGAGGAGAGGAGAAGTCCCGGCCACCAGCGACTGTCCAAAAACCGTGGGCAGATAGGATGGGAGGCGCGCCGAAATCGGGCAGCGGTGGCACCGTTAAAAAGCCATTCAGGGAGGAAAAGACGTCGCCAACAGTCAAGCTCCCTCGCGCACCGAGTACATCCGCGGTAACACTGACGTTAAGCGAGGGAGCCAACATGTCGTATGCCGACGTCGTAGCGATGGCCAGAAGAGCTATCCCCCTCGGCGAGATAGGCGTGGAGGCCGTCACGATGAAGAAGGCGGTGACGGGCGCCATCGTCATCAGAGTCCCGAGGGACAAGGACAGAGAAAAGGCGTCGATCCTTGCGACGCGCCTGGCAGACGTTCTGGACCCGACCAAGGTAAGGGTCGGAACTCCCACGATCAAAGCCGAGCTGAGAGTCACCAATGTGGACATCTCAATGGGCAAGGAGGAGCTGCGTCAAGCTCTGGCCTTGGCCGCGGGATGCAACAGCGAGGATGTTCGGATCGGCGAGATCGGCGTCTCCAGGGGCGGACTCGGATCGGCATGGGTCAGGTGTCCGGCGGCCGGTGCCCGCAAGCTAGCTCAGGCGGGCAGGGTGGCCTTGGGGTGGTCCATCGCGAGGGTCTCTGCCATACCGAAGAGACCCTTACAGTGCTTCAAGTGCCTGGAGTTGGGGCACGTACGGGCAACTTGCACGTCCGCCGAGGATAGAAGCCGTCTTTGCTACAGGTGCGGTGAAAGCGGGCACCGCGCCAGGGGATGTCCCGCCTTGGCGCCGAAATGTCCCTTATGCGAGCGACTGGGAGCTCCATCCGGACACAGGATGGGCGGAGTGGCATGTGCCCCCCCGAAAATCAAGAGAAGTAAGGGGCAGCTTACCCGTCGGTCTGCCGCCGCCGCCGACACCGTTATCACTACCATCGCCGGCGGCAACGAGAACTACGGCGGAAACGCTACCGGGGCGGAGTCACCATCAGCAGTGACGAGTGGCCGGGAGGAGGCCATGGAGCTGGCGGAGTAACTTTAACCGCCTGCTCCAATGTAACATAGGAAGAGCCAGACGGGCGCAGGACCTGCTTCTCCAGGCTATACGGGAGAATCGGGTCGCACTCGCTGTGGTGGCTGAACCATACCGCGTCCCCGACGCCCCCAACTGGATCGAGGATCTGAACGGATCTACAGCCATAACATGGACGCCGGCGTTGTGTTCGCCCGGCGCCCTGCTGGATCGCGGTAACGGCTTCGTCGCCGTCGAGTGGAACGGGATCGCGATAGTGGGCATTTACGTCTCGCCCAACAGCGGAGTGGCCTCGTTCGGGGACTTCCTGGACGAGGTCGGTGACTGCGTTCGTAGATGCATGCCTCGTCAGGTACTCGTCCTTGGGGACTTCAACGCGCGCTCGTCGCAATGGGGGGACACCAGGACGGACTCCCGCGGAAGGATGCTGACAGACTGGGCCGCGACGCTCGGACTGGTCCTGGTGAACAGGGGCACAACTAGCACCTGCGTGGCGTGGAGGGGATCGTCCATCGTCGACGTTACCTGGGCTACCGCCGTGCTCTACCGAAAGATCCACGGATGGAGAGTGGCCGACAGAATGGAGACCTTATCGGACCACCTCTATATAATGATGGAAATGGAGGGGGAGGCCGCCGCGCGCGACAGCGGTGCCCGACGACAACGAGAGGAGAACCGGTCCCGTCGACCACCACCATCCACACCTAGGTGGCGCTTGAAGGAGAGGGACAAGGACATGCTGCGGGCGGCGGTCACTGTCTCCGCCTGGAGCTGGGACGCACGGGGGGACAACACCACAACCCCCCCCCCCACCACCTCCACATTGGGTAGCGTCGACGAGGAGGCTGACGAACTCCACGGATACATGATCGCGGCATGCGACGCCTCTATGCCGCGCTCCGCCCCGGGAAACAGAGGCGACCGTTCCGTGTATTGGTGGACACCGGAAATAGCCGATATGCGGGCGGGTTGCATGCGGGCCCGGAGAAGATTCGTAAGGGCGCGTCGCCGCAGACGGACACACGACGAGGAGGAGATCTCTCGCCGCTATGAAGAATACAGAGAGACGAGACGCGCTCTCCAACGGGAGATCAAACTAGCCAAGGCCCGGTGTTGGGATCGATTGATCGAATTGGTCGATTCAGATCCGTGGGGGAGGCCCTATCGCATCGTTACGAAGAAACTGCGACCTTCGGCCCCCCCGCTGACCGAAAACATGGATCCGGCGTTACTGGACAACGTCATCGGGACTTTGTTCCCACGGCGGGACAACAACGAGACGTCCGCGCCAGCCCCTACCACCATCGACGGGACGGCGCCGACGGATTGGAACGAGGAACTTCGAGTGACTGAGGAAGAGTTGCTCGAAGCCGCGAAGAAGATGGCATCCCGCGACGTGGCGCCGGGTCCGGACGGGATCCCGGGCCGGGTCTGGACGGAGTCGATCGACACCTTGGCTCCCCGTTTGCGGCACCTGTTCTCCAGGTGCCTGAAGGAGGGCGCCTATCCTCGGGCGTGGCGCACGGCGAAACTCGTGCTGCTACGGAAGGAGGGTCGACCGCCGGACGCGCCATCGGCATACAGGCCGGTGTGTCTTCTCGACGAGGTGGGTAAACTCTTCGAGAGGATCATAGTCGCCCGCCTGGAGGCACACATGGAGAGACGGATCCCCGGATGGCACGATAGCCAATTTGGATTTCGCCGGGGCCGCTCGACCGTGGACGCGGTAAAGAGGCTGAGATCCATGGCGGAGGACATGGTCGCGCGAGAAGGGGTGGCGGTAGCCGTCTCCTTGGACATCTCCAACGCTTTCAATAGCATTCCTTGGAGCAGGATCGTGGAGGCGCTGCGACAATTCGAGTCCCCGCCATACCTCGTTAGGGTGATTCAGGCCTATCTGAACGATAGGTGGATCACCTACACAGGCAGAAACGGCGTGAAGGAGCGAAGACCGGTGGAGCGCGGCGTGCCGCAGGGCTCGGTACTCGGACCGATTCTGTGGATCACTGCCTATGACTCGGTCCTCCGAAGTCCCATGCCGCCGGGGGCTGGCATGATATGCTACGCGGATGACACGCTGGTGCTGGCCAGCGGACGATGGTGGAACGACGCCGCATGCCTGACTGAGACCGCCGTGGCATGCGCGGTGCACGCCATTCGAAGACTCGGTTTGAGCGTGTCGCCGGCGAAATCGGAAGCCCTGTGGTTCTACGACCAACGACGCAGAGGAACGCCGCCTGCGGAGCTGTCGACTATAGTCATCGACGGAGAAGAGGTCCCTGTGGGACACCGGATGAAGTACTTGGGCCTGATCGTCGACAGTAAGTGGACGTTCGAGCCACACTTTGAGTACTTAGCCCCGAAAGTAACGGCCGCAGCCAACGCGTTGTGCGGCCTTTTACCTAACATCGGCGGGGCAGGATTGGGAGTCCGCAGGCTCTACGAAGGAGTGATCCGGTCACGAGTCCTTTACGGAGCGCCCGTATGGGCCGACGATCTGGCGGTGAGCCGGCGTAACCGGACTCTGGTGAGAAGGCTCCACAGGACGATCGCCATCCGGGCAGCGAGGGGATACAGGACGGTGTCCTACGCGACAGCGACCGTGCTGGCCGCGTCCCCCCCGTTCGAGCTACAGGCCCTTGCCCTTCGCCGGGTGTACGAACACCGGAGGGCCGCGACCTTGGACCGACGTGCCACGCCGACGGCACCAACCGTGGACGTTCGGGAGGAAACAAGACTAGAAGCATGGGAGCGGTGGCACTCGCAGCTGTTGGAAGAGGATGCGATGCGCCCTCATCGGGCCGTCCGCGCCGTCCTGCCCAACTGGGACAAGTGGAGAGACAAAGGCGGGGTCCCGCTCACATTCAGGACGACTCAGGTGCTCACCGGCCACGGGGTGTTCGGCGATTACCTGCTCAAGATCCGGCGAGAGGTGACGACCATCTGTCACCACTGTGGGGAGGAGGAGGACACGGCGCGGCACACGCTGGAGGCTTGCCCGGCGTGGGAGGTACCGCGACGTGTCTTACGACTCGAGATCGGCGAGAGATTGGCCCCCGAGACGCTCATCGAAGCTATGCTCAGGGGGCCCCAGGAGTACAGAGCCGTCCGCACCTTCTGCGAGCAAGTTATGCTCGTGAAGGAGCGGGCGGAGAGAGAAAGAGAGAAAGCCCAGCATACCAGCAGGGCGCGGCAACAAGGAGTCTCCGCGCGTCACGGACTGGCGGTACCGCCGCCGTGAACGCGCCCAAGGAGTCATCAAGGAAGTAACAAGACCCAAGGAAAGGGGCGCTAGGGGGCGTGGTCCCCCCTGGCGGCCCCGATCTTCTGTCTAACAAGGAAGTCTCCCGCCCAGCAGGGAGATAGACGGCGAGGAGCGCTTGGTAGTATTCGCAAGAGACCCTGAGCCCTCCTCGAACAGCCGTCTGGAAGACCACCGTGGAGTTTTAGTCGGTAAGAGTCCGACACTTCCCAGGCTGCCCGCAGCGGGGAGTCCATGAGGATTTCCCCAGAAAAAAAAAAAAAAAAAAAAAAAAAAAAAAGGTTGGGGTTAGGTTGGGGTTAGGTTGGGGTTAGGTTGGGGTTAGGTTGGGGTTAGGTTGGGGTTAGGTTGGGGTTAGGTTGGGGTTAGGTTGGGGTTAGGTTGGGGTTAGGTTGGGGTTAGGTTGGGGTTAGGTTGGGGTTAGGTTGGGGTTAGGTTGGGGTTAGGTTGGGGTTAGGTTGGGGTTAGGTTGGGGTTAGGTTGGGGTTAGGTTGGGGTTAGGTTGGGGTTAGGTTGGGGTTAGGTTGGGGTTAGGTTGGGGTTAGGTTGGGGTTAGGTTGGGGTTAGGTTGGGGTTAGGTTGGGGTTAGGTTGGGGTTAGGTTGGGGTTAGGTTGGGGTTAGGTTGGGGTTAGGTTGGGGTTAGGTTGGGGTTAGGTTGGGGTTAGGTTGGGGTTAGGTTGGGGTTAGGTTGGGGTTAGGTTGGGGTTAGGTTGGGGTTAGGTTGGGGTTAGGTTGGGGTAGGTTGGGGTTAGGTTGGGGTTAGGTTGGGGTTAGGTTGGGGTTAGGTTGGGGTTAGGTTGGGGTTAGGTTGGGGTTAGGTTGGGGTTAGGTTGGGGTTAGGTGGGGGGTAGGTTGGGGTTAGGTTGGGGTTAGGTTGGGGTTAGGTTGGGGTTAGGTTGGGGTTAGGTTGGGGTTAGGTTGGGGTTAGGTTGGGGTTAGGTTGGGGTTAGGTTGGGGTTAGGTTGGGGTTAGGTTGGGGTTAGGTTGGGGTTAGGTTGGGGTTAGGTTGGGGTTAGGTTGGGGTTAGGTTGGGGTTAGGTTGGGGTTAGGTTGGGGTTAGGTTGGGGTTAGGTTGGGGTTAGGTTGGGGTTAGGTTGGGGTTAGGTTGGGGGTTAGGTTGGGGTTAGGTTGGGGTTAGGTTGGGGTTAGGTTGGGGTTAGGTTGGGGTTAGGTTGGGGTTAGGTTGGGGTTAGGTTGGGGTTAGGTTGGGGTTAGGTTGGGGTTAGGTTGGGGTTAGGTTGGGGTTAGGTTGGGGTTAGGTTGGGTTAGGTTGGGGTTAGGTTGGGGTTAGGTTGGGTTAGGTTGGGGTTAGGTTGGGGTTAGGTTGGGGTTAGGTTGGGGTTAGGTTGGGTTAGGTTGGGGTTAGGTTGGGGTTAGGTTGGGTTAGGTTGGGGTTAGGTTGGGGTTAGGTTGGGGTTAGGTTGGGGTTAGGTTGGGGTTAGGTTGGGGTTAGGTTGGGGTTAGGTTGGGGTTAGGTTGGGGTTAGGTTGGGGTAGGTTGGGGTTAGGTTGGGGTTAGGTTGGGGTTAGGTTGGGTTAGGTTGGGTTAGGTTGGGGTTAGGTTGGGGTTAGGTTGGGGTTAGGTTGGGGTTAGGTTGGGGTTAGGTTGGGGTTAGGTTGGGGTTAGGTTGGGGTTAGGTTGGGGTTAGGTTGGGTTAGGTTGGGGTTAGGTTGGGGTTAGGTTGGGGTTAGGTTGGGGTTAGGTTGGGGGTTAGGTTGGGGTTAGGTTGGGGTTAGGTTGGGGTAGGTTGGGGTTAGGTTGGGGTTAGGTTGGGGTTAGGTTGGGGTTAGGTTGGGGTTAGGTTGGGGTTAGGTTGGGGTTAGGTTGGGGTTAGGTTGGGGTTAGGTTGGGGTTAGGTTGGGGTTAGGTTGGGGGTAGGTTGGGGTTAGGTTGGGGTTAGGTTAGGTTGGGGTTAGGTTGGGGTTAGGTTGGGGTTAGGTTGGGGTTAGGTTGGGGTTAGGTTGGGGTTAGGTTGGGGGTTAGGTTGGGGTTAGGTTGGGGTTAGGTTGGGGTTAGGTTGGGGTTAGGTTGGGGTTAGGTTGGGGTTAGGTTGGGTTAGGTTGGGGTTAGGTTGGGGTTAGGTTGGGGTTAGGTTGGGGTTAGGTTGGGGTTAGGTTGGGGTTAGGTTGGGGTTAGGTTGGGGTTAGGTTGGGGTTAGGTTGGGGTTAGGTTGGGGTTAGGTTGGGGTTAGGTTGGGGTTAGGTTGGGGTTAGGTGGGGGGTAGGTTGGGGTTAGGTTGGGGTTAGGTTGGGGTTAGGTTGGGGTTAGGTTGGGTTAGGTTGGGGTTAGGTTGGGGTTAGGTTGGGGTTAGGTTGGGGTTAGGTGGGGTTTGGGTGGGGGTTAGGTTGGGGTTAGGTTGGGGTTAGGTTGGGGTTAGGTTGGGGTTAGGTTGGGGTTAGGTTGGGTTAGGTTGGGGTTGGGTGGGGTTAGGTTGGGGTTAGGTTGGGGTTAGGTTGGGGTTAGGTTGGGGTTAGGTTGGGGTAGGTTGGGGTTGGTTGGGGGTTGGTTGAGGGTTAGGTTGGGGTTAGGTTGGGGTTAGGTTGGGGTTAGGTTGGGTAGGTTGGTTAGGTTGGGGTTAGGTTGGGTTAGGTTGGGGTTAGGTTGGGGTTAGGTTGGGGTTAGGTTGGGGGGTTAGGTTGGGGTTAGGTTGGGGTTAGGTTGGGGTTAGGTTGGGTTAGGTTGGGGTTAGGTTGGGGTAGGGGTTAAGGTGGGGTTAGGTTGGGGTTAGGTTGGGGTTAGGTTGGGGTTAGGTTGGGGTTAGGTGGGTTAGGTTGGGTTGGTGGGTTAGGTTGGGGTTAGGTTGGGGTTAGGTTGGGGTTAGGTTGGGGTTAGGTTGGGGTTAGGTTGGGGTTGGGTTGGGGGTAGGTTGGGGAGGTGGGTTAGGTGGGTAGGTTGGGGTTAGGTTGGGGTTAGGTTGGGGTTAGGTTGGGGTTAGGTGGGGTTAGGTTGGGGTTAGGTTGGGTTAGGTTGGGGTTAGGTTGGGGTTAGGTTGGGGTTAGGTTGGGGTTAGGTTGGGGGGTTAGGTGGGGTTAGGTTGGGGTTGGGGTAGGTTGGGGTTAGGTTGGGGTTAGGTTGGGGTTGGTTGGGGTTAGGTTGGGGTTAGGTTGGGGTTAGGTTGGGTTAGGTTGGGGTTAGGTTGGGGTTAGGTTGGGGTTAGGTTGGGGTTAGGTTGGGGTTAGGTTGGGGTTAGGTTGGGTTAGGTTGGGGTTAGGTTGGGGTTAGGTTGGGGTTAGGTTGGGGTTAGGTTGGGGTTAGGTTGGGGTTAGGTTGGGGTTAGGTTGGGGTTAGGTTGGGGTTAGGTTGGGTTAGGTTGGGGTTAGGGTTGGGGTTAGGTTGGGGTTAGGTTGGGGTTAGGTTGGGGTTAGGTTGGGGGTAGGTTGGGGTTAGGTGGGGTTAGGTTGGGGTTAGGTTGGGGTTGGTTGGGGTTAGGTGGGGTTAGGTTGGGGTTAGGTTGGGGTTAGGTTGGGTTAGGTTGGGGTTAGGTTGGGGTAGGTTGGGGTTAGGTTGGGGTTAGGTTGGGGTTAGGTGGGTTAGGTTGGGGTAGGTTGGGTTAGTGGGGTTAGGTTGGGGTTAGGTTGGGGTTAGGTTGGGGTTAGGTTGGGTTAGGTTGGGGTTAGGTTGGGGTTAGGTTGGGTTAGGTGGGTTTGGTTGGGGTTAGGTTGGGGTTAGGTTGGGGTTAGGTTGGGGTTAGGTTGGGGTGTTAGGTTGGGGTTAGGTTGGGGTTAGGTTGGGTTTGGGTTGGGGTTAGGTTGGGGTTAGGGGTT